>NC_061843.1:18287060-18294560 GCF_019202785.1 Penaeus chinensis | reverse complement strand
AGACATAAATGTTATTGATAATCATTATTTTTTTCTTTTATTGATATAACAAAGTTCAAGGCTCGAATTTTCCTTGTTCGGATCCTCGGGAAGTCCCCCCCCCCCCCTGAGTCTTTTTTCCCCTCTCCCCCCATCTCTCTCTTCATCTGTCTGTATATATATATATATATATATATATATATATATATATATATATATATACAGACAGATGTATATATCAGTCTGTATGTGTGTGTGTGTGTGTGTGTGTGTGTGTGTGTGTGTGTATTTGTGTGGGTGTGTATTCATTTATAGATATATGTATATGTATATGTGCATTTATATGTATACATATATTTATATATATACATATACATATATATATATATATATATATATATATATATATATGCATGTATATGCAAATATATATATATATGTATATAAATCTATATGTATAGAGATAGACAGATAGATAGATGTATAAATGTATGTATGTATGTATCTATTTATCTATTGATATATCTATATATATATGTATATTTACATATATACATATACATATACACATACATATATATATGTGCGTGTTTTTGTGTACACACGCACACACACACACACACACACACACACACACACACACACACACACACACACACACACACACACATATATATATATATATATTATATTATATACATGCATATTATTATATATATATTATTATATTTGTATATATGTG
Source organism: Penaeus chinensis (assembly GCF_019202785.1). Classification (NCBI taxonomy): domain Eukaryota; kingdom Metazoa; phylum Arthropoda; class Malacostraca; order Decapoda; family Penaeidae; genus Penaeus; species Penaeus chinensis. The sequence continues at coordinate 18,293,839 of NC_061843.1, read as the reverse complement.
TGTGAATATATATATATATATATATATATATATATATAGTTATATATAGTTATATATAGTTACATATAGTTATATATAGTTATATATAGTTATATATATATATATATATATATATGTATATCTACTGTATATGCATATATATATATATATATATATATATATATATATATATTTATATATATTTGAATGTGTATATACATACATATATACATATATGCATATATATACATATATACATATACATATGTATACATATGTAAATATATATATATATATATATATATATATATATATCTTTATATGTATGTATACGTATATTTATGTATACCTGCATGTTTATGTATATTTATCCATAAAGACATAAATATATTTATATATAAATATATATAAATATATACATATATGTATATATATTAATACATATATATAATATGCACACACACACACACACACACACACACACACACACACACACACACACACACACACACACACACACATACACATTTATATGTATATATATATATATATATATATATATATATATATATATTTATATATATTTGTATGTGTGTGTGTGTATGCGTGTGTATGTATATATATACATATATATATATATATATATATATATATATATATATATATATATATATATAAGTATATATTTATATATATATATATATTTATATATACATATATCTGTATATGAATATATACATATACATACACATACTATACATATAAACCTATACATAAATATATGTATATATATATATATTCATATCTTTATATGTATATATAAACATGTATATCCGTACATGTATATGTATATACATGTATATATAAACACATAAATATATGTATATACAAATATTTATATACATTTGTGTATATTTATACATATGTATATGATATATATACATATATATATATATATATATATATATATATATATATATAATCATAGTGCATATATTTATATTCATATATACATACACACATCTCTATATATGAGGGTATTATATGTATATGTATATATATATCTATATCTATCTATCTATCTATATATATATATATATAATGCATTTGTTTGTGTATAGACACACTCACGTATATAGAGAGAGAGATAGATGTAAATTGTATATTCATAATCACATGTCCCCTTTTCCTTCCCATGCCAATGAAAACCGTTGTCCTCCTCTTCCGCAGCCTTCCAGCCCTGCTCCTCCGAGGGCGAGATGGCGCTCCAAGCTGGAGAGACCATCTTCATCACGTCTCCGAACTATCCCGAGCCGTATCCCAGCAATTACCAGTGCGGCTGGTTTATAAAGGTGAGGAAAGGGAGGTTTCCGTTTGAAGAAAGGAATTAGGTACAGTACTTACATGTTAAGGTTTGCTGTGGGTAATGGCGTTGATCTAGATGGTTTTTTTTTTTTTTTTTTTTTTTTTTTTTTTTTTTTTTTTTTTTTTTTTTTTTTTTTATGCTTATCTATGTTTTCTTTTCTTTTTTATTCAGAGTGCAGACCCGAACGATCAGCTGTATTTGGATTGCACTCACTTCAGACTCCAAGGGAAATCGAAAAATGGCTGCCTCGACTACTTGTCTGTTAATGGCGATGAGTGAGTCCATATTCTTTCCGGATTTCCTTTATTTCTAGTTCTTTTATTTCAAGACTTTTGTTTAATCCACTTGTCTGTTAACGGCGACAAGTCTGTACATTTTCACTCAGGACTTCCTTGATATCCAAATGCTGTTATTTTTGGCCTTTTTGTATTAGCTAATTACGGGTCAACTGCAACCAATTAATATATTTTTCTTTAGAATTTCCTTGGTTTCAAGTTTTTTTCTTTACTGGACATATATACATATATATATATATATATATATATATATATATGTGTGTATATTCGTCTCTTAAGGACGCCCAGCGGATACATCTACATTTTCCTTCCAAGTTAACTGGATTTTTAATTTCTGGATATTTTCTCGATGATCACTGACTTTTCTGACAGACCAGCCCTTCTGCTCCAGGTACTGCGGCCGGCAGAAGCCTTCAGGGTCGGCCAGCGAGTTGATTCTTGAGTTCAAGTCCAACAGGAGGAGGGAAAGGGACGGCTTCAACTGCACCATCTCCACATTCAGCGCCGCCCAAGGGACCGGTGAGTGAGGCCTCGGGATTCTAAGCCGATTCTTGTCAGTAGAGCGGACGTGTTTTCGGTCATAGTTTGAAAATACAGTTAGGAAATATATCAACGTATTCATAGGTATATGCATAGGTATATACTTACCAGCATGCATAAACGCGCGAGCACACACACACACACACACTATATATATATATATATATATATATATATATATATATATATATATATATAATCTATACCCCTCGGTCTATCAATGTCTGCCTATCTATCTATCTATGTAAAGCTAAACGCGACCGTTCTGTTGAGAAGAAATGCAAGAGAAAGCAGCGTTCGAGTAAACTGTTTGAAAATCGGTCCCCTCCTCCCCCGCTCACCACCATGCGTGATGATAACAAATTATATATACATCACGCAGATATAGCACAAATGTTACATTGGCAATATTATTTCATATCACAAACGTTTACTCATAATCTTGTCTACTCCTATTTTTTTTCAGCTAGTAGTTCTTTTAGCAAATGTGCAATTATGTGAAGTCGTTTTCCACGCGATCAACTGACCATGCGCGATCATGAAAACTTACCAATAATGCCCGTCCTCTGATCTCACTTCAGTAGTGATATTCTCGGAAGGTGAAAGGTCCTGTCACTTCACTTACGACTGCTATCTTTAAAGAAGAGTGATCTAGGGAGTTCGTAATCTTTATATAATATGACACTGAGGTATCTCCCTCCTAAGTGGTAACCAACTTACTGACATGAATTACTTGTTAACAACACTGTGCTCTTTCAAAAGGTGTCAGCCCTGGTTAAGTCAGAAACCTGTTGGATGGAAGTCCCATTCCTTTCAAATGTATTAATGCATCTTTAAGCAATCAGTGTCTCCCTTTGAAAAACTACAAAGTATAGGAATTACCTTCAGTTTGGAGATGGAAATCTAATATACAAATTGCTTTCATATTTACAAATAGTTTATTTCAACAAAGTGCTTACACATTGAATATTATAGTTCAATATCTTAGCCAAGTGTTGACTGCTGTCTTGAAATAAAGGTTGGGTATGTGCACTCTATGTCTATGTCGCTGAATGTTTGGGGGGGGGGGGACATTTCACCTGGTGAGACCAGGTTTGGGCCACACTGGTACCATGATGAGATAGTGACACTTTAGGTGACAAATTGGAGTCATGTGAGGTGCATGTGGCCATTGAAGCTGGTATAAAACAGTCCCAAGATATTTTGTTTCTGTTGTTGCAGATTGGTAGTTATTTAGTTTCCGTTTCCAGTTTCTGTTGCTTCTATAGATTCCTTAACGTAGATGTGAAGTAAGTGGTTCTGGATAATCCCAATATGGTAATGGCAAGCGTCTGTGTCAGGATAAACTCGGGATTTACTGAGTGGTGTTGAGCAATATCTTGGTGGTGATTATAGTTTTTGGGTCAACCCTTCACTATCACGATTATTAGTTCCCCAGTCTTTGTTCTGTAGTCTCAAATCGTGAACATAGTTTTATTGTTACTTTGATTTTTGGAGAGAGTTTCCTTGATAATAATTAATTAGATTATAATGTTGTCAAGCTGAGAATCATTGGAGGTGACCCCACGGAGATGGATGCGGAAGCTGTTGAGGGATGGGCCGAAGTGAAGCATGTAGTAGCGTTAGTGTATTGCTCACATTCATTCTATTGTATGAAACATAGAATCCAGTATTGAAGCACACTCATATTCAGAGACACCTCTGATGCCTTAAACGGAGAGTCTGACCGGCAACCCGCGTCCGTCAGCCAATCACCGCCGGGCTGTCTAGACGGTGATTGTCTGACGGGCACACAAAGCCAGTCCGGCTCTCCGTTTAAGGTGTTTGAAGTGTCTCTTGAGAGTGCTTCAACGCTGGATTCTATGTTTCAGACAGTAGACCGTTTACTTCTTGTTCAAACTGTTAGTTGAGTCAGCAAAGGATTTCCAGTGACAAGTTTCCATTGGTTTAACAAGAGCTGAACCGTAGTTATCACAACAGTTTGCTTGGCTGTGGCCGTTTTTGTAGTAGGAACAAGCTTACAGCTTTCATTTTCCTCCTTTAGATGAGCTTTCCCTTTATAGAGCTTCTTGGGCGTAGACGCCCAAATAGGAAATTGGTGGGTTTTAGAGGATTAGAATATGGCTGAGATGAAGCTTAGTGGGCAAATGTCATTGTAGTAACAGTTGTTTCATAGTATAAGGCCTTCCAGTTATGAAGTCCTGGTTTTGCTTGTGGCAGGGCAATGAATCCGTTAATTTGGTCCAGAAAGGACAATGGGTCCCAATGCAAAGGTTTCTACATTGCCAGCATTACAACGTTATTGTAATGTAGAGAAGATGACATGCTCGGGTATTAGTGAGTGGAAGTAGGCTCATTGGAGATCAGCTGTATTACAAATAATAGGGAATTTTTCCTGTTTCTCTGCCCCACATGCCAGGCTCCGCCAGAGTGAGAGTATCACTACCAAACGTGATAGGCAAAATAAATTATTGTACTCTACAAATCGTGCAAAGTTCTCATTCTTTTACATAAGCAATATGATACACAGCAATATAAACTAAACATAATAATATACACTTCACATGGTGTAACATACCACACAAAAGGCAATGTATACAATACGATCACATAATCATCATAATATACATATGGTAATACTGTCATGGCAACTCGTACATAATAGCATCAAAACATGGATCATTAGTACATTTATCGTTATCACAACTTACTGCATTATCATAATTTACTTCATTGTCACTACCCACAAAACTGAGCTGCATTCTCCCCTTAAGTCCTCCAACTGCTGTGCCACACATACGAGAAAGTGGGAAAGATTAGGAGAAAAAAATAATAACGGAAAGAAAATCAGACTGAAGACTTCTGGGAGTGTGATGGGAGCCGGTGTGGAGGCGGCTGGGTTCGTTGTGGAAGTTTAGTACATGTAAAAGTATAATTTTCCTTGAATCTGTTATAAGTCTTAACATAATCTCTCTCATCTCTCTCTCTTCCTTTGACTCTATGTCTTTGTGTGTGTGTGTGTGTGTGTGTGTGTGTGTGTGTGTGTGTGTGTGTGTGTGTGTGTGTGTGTATGTGCGCGTTCTTGTTCATGTGCGTATACTCCTACACTTGCGTATGCATGTGTTTTCGAGTATCTCATTCTGCCCCCTCCCTCCCCTCTCCCCCCCAATGTCCCTTTGATAATCCACATTCATTTTCCTTCCTCTTATCTTCAATGAAATCGTCGAACAGGAGGTCAAGATTGCACCGAGATGATTGAGCCTGCTCTCGTGGGTCTCGGAGAAGCAGTCCCCTTTAGCTCCCCAAACTATGCAGCTAACCCCAATGTTTCCAGATTCTGCTGGAAATTTGAAGTGAGTACTTGGTTATTTAAAGGTAATTATGAAAATTTGAGAAAGGTGAGAAGGCGAAGTTTCAAAGTAATGGAAGATACAATCAAGAAAAAAGACTAAAGAAAAAGTGAGTAAATTATATTAATGGAATGCTGTACAAGAATAACGATCATTTTAAACAGTATAATGGACAATTTGGCATATGATCAGCATGTAAAAGTAGTCCGCACTAAGTGACAGGGCTTTTTGTATTACGACAGCAAGCTACAACCGGTATGCAGCTTAGCCTCAGCTGCACGCACTTCCAGCTCCGAAGTCCAAACAAAAGGAACAGGTGCCGAGACGCTTTTATTGTCAAGGGTCATGGAAAGTAAGTACCAAACTTTTCCTTATGTGTTTCTTCAGTTGTTACTTTGCCTTTAGTCTCTCTCTCTCTTCTAATTGCTCGCTGTCTCCATTCTGTTCTTTTCTACTAATATTCTGCAGCTCGCCATTCTAGTGATTGTTGTATTACCTTGTTTATGGCAAGTAAATGTAAATATACACCACTGTACAGTCACATATAATTTTTCACAGAAGAGCACAATATTCCTTCGTATTTCAAGGAAAATCTGGCAACTCATCCTGCGTTCTGGAACCTTCCGATTCACAAAGTTGCTTTTGGGGGGAAAAAATATGTTTTGAAGGCAGCAAATACAAAAGAAACACAGTATAAAATATATATGAATTTTATAAATCCAGACATGAAAGCACAAAAATTAAAAGTGAGATGATTAGAGAAGAGAAGCGATTTGGCGAATCAGAGTTCTCCAGGTGCAGGGTGAGTTGACAGTTTTTCCTTTCCATAATATTCTATACTGAAGACGAGATTCTAACTGTCGAGATCAGTAACATCATATCCCTATAGTTTCTTGTTAATATAGCCACGAGGAACAAAAGTATCAGAAACAGGCCATCTCATTGCGTTACAAATTATGAGATTATTGTCCATGCACGCATTAACATTTATATATATATATATATATATATATATATATATATATATATATATATATATATATACACACACATATATATATATATATATATATATATACATATATATACATATATACATATATATATATATATATATATATATATATATATATCATACATATATATCCTTCCTTTTATTTTTTCCTTTCACAAAAGTTTAATCTATTAAATTTATCTTTTATTTATTCATTTTTCTTCATTTTTCTATGTATACATCAGTTATTCAAT
>NC_061843.1:18279560-18282060 GCF_019202785.1 Penaeus chinensis | reverse complement strand
ACTGTAGATAATGACGTTGCACTATTGCAAGTGGAGCCTATAACCTTCAGCGCCAGGGTCGGGCCGGTGTGCTTGCCTGAGCCGAGTTCGAGTTACGAAGGGCGCTTGGCCACGGTGACAGGGTGGGGCGCGCTCAGTTCAGGTACCGTACCCTAAAGATATTAAATGTATATATGTATGCATACACGCACGCGCGCACACACACACACACACACACACACACACACACACACACACACACACACACACACACACACACACACACACACACACACACACATAAGTACACGCGCGAGCAAACAAACTAACATGCCAGTATGCATAAACACATGTAGTACATAACACCCTTTTTCCCAATCCCAGGCGGAGTAACATCCAATGTGCTGATGGAAGTGCAGGTCCCGACGCTGACGGAGCGAGAATGCAAAGAGTCTTATAACGGTTACGTGACCCAAAATATGTTCTGCGCCGGTTTACCTGCAGGAGGCAAGGACTCGTGTCAGGTAATGCTTCTCCGGTAGCCTTGTTCCTTTTCTCTTCTCAGTTTCCCTAAGTATCCTATATTTTCTAATTCTCACAGAATTTCGTTTATATCCTTAAGCTTCTTTATTCCTAACATTTCGTCTTGTATGGCCATTATATACGCAGGACTATAAAGTGGTCCGCGAACATTATCCAATTGTCTCCTTAAACATTTTTCTTACAAATTTTACTTTCATTGTAAACAGAACAGTGTGTAGTCCGTTATTTATACACTGTCATACCGATCCAGTGAACTCCCAGGTAGACTAATGAGCGAAAGTGCGCCTGAATGTTATCTTGGAGGAAGAAGGGGGTATGGAGCATGCCTGATGGACGACAAATGTTTCATGTTATCATTATCACAAACTCCTCTCCACTATCCCACTTTTTTTTTTCTCTGAGCCCCCTCTCCTTTCCCCCTTCCCCATCTCCCTTTCTCCCTCTCACCCCTTTTTTCTCCCCCTTCCCCTTCAATCTTCCTTCTTACCCCCCCCCCCCCTCCTCGGATAATCATGTAAATAATAAATGTGCATATACTGATGGTCAAACTACTACGAAGAAGAATGATGATAATTATATAGATGAGGGTGATGATGATGATGATGATGATGATGATGATGATGATGATGATGATGATGATGATGATGATAATGATAATGATAATGATAATGATATTAATAATAACAATAATGATATCGATAATGATGTGATGGTGATGATGATGACACTGATAATAATAATAACCAAAAATGGAGATGATAATAACAAGGCTAGAATATGATTCTCCTAGAATCGTATTGTGATGTATCCGTATGTGTGTCATTCTTTAACGTTCATATTATCAGTTACTACCCCATTTTACTCCATACATCAAATTGATATCAAATCCGCTGCAACATGGAAATTGAGGTAAGATGGCCATAAGATGCCCTTCCTACACTAAAATAAAGAAATTAAGTCCGGAATCAGTTGAAACATGACTTCAGGTGAAAAATGGTAGTCTAACATGCTAGCCTACGAAACCCGAGAAAACTATCATTGCAATTAATATCATTACCGCTATTAGTTGCTCATAAAACTCCAAGGCTTCCAATCTCTGTTCTGGTTTGCTTTCCCTGGTTTGCCTCTTATAGGATACGGTGCATACTGCGCCATCTGTGGACTACGTGTTGAAACAAGCTAGGTTGTGAGCGTAGTCGGACTTGTATACGTGAATTTATATATTACAGTTGGATTCGAGATTTTCTGAAGCCTTTTCTCTTCCATAACTTAAATTTAAGGCACCACCATTATGGCAGCATGTGGATGTGGATTAAATTGTCTGTGACTACTTTAATAACCATCGCAACATCAATGTTTCTCATGAATTACTTATGCTGCAAATATGAATACATTTTAACACCATAAGATAAAGGTAAATACATCAACGCTAAAATCTGTATCTAGCGTCATATTCGGATCATTTCCCGTAACGATGGTAACATTGCCTTGTAAGTGTTGAATCGATGATGGTCTCGAGGTCATTGCAACTAGTGATCAATGTAACTATTTTGAAATCAACAGCTGTTAATACGCAGAACTACACGACATTTTGCCTTCTCCTTCCTAATAATTTAACTTTTTTACTTTATCTGTATATGGTCACTTAATCGCGCGTGTGTGAGAGAGAGAGAGAGAGAGAGAGAGAGAGAGAGAGAGAGAGAGAGAGAGAGAGAGAGAGAGAGAGAGAGAGAGAGAGAGAGAGAGAGAAGGAGAGAACATGCACGTATATGTGTGTCATTTGCATGCATCCACGTTCGTTCGCACAAAAATATATCAGTACCCGAATGCCTGTCATACGTCCGTGCGCTCTCTAGCTCCCCCTCTTCCCCTTTAACTGACCCCCCCCTCTCTCCTTCCCCCAGGGCGACTCCGGCGGCCCAATGGTCACGCCCCGAGACGGCGACCCGCAGCGGTACGAGCAGATTGGCGTCGTGTC
>NC_061843.1:18252060-18254560 GCF_019202785.1 Penaeus chinensis | reverse complement strand
TACATAAGTAATACTGACACTGTATCCCTAGAGAGCTGGCAAACCTCTAAAATATTGATCTACTCCTACAGACAGCCAAATCTGCTTCTTGGCGAGAATGCAGGGTAGCCAACTGCTTCATATCTATTAACCCAACCACCACGGATTTATGTTCGGTCCCCTGTAGTTTTCTGCAAAGTCTGTTACATATAGAAGGATCCACACATGCTCAGCCAGCAAGGAGTCTATCAGTAAGCCTTAGAGACCGATCCTGATTTCCTCATTCCTTGAATTCTTGAGATGATGTATTTCTCTTTTCAATAAAATTGATATGGATACTGTTATTATTGCTACTGATGTTATGATTACTAAATTGTTATTAAAATCTTGGTAACATTTAAGACAATGAAATGATACAAAAGACCCTTTCCAAAAGTTATGTGATACATGTGAGTAATGCAAAGAAATTAATTTCATTGAGTTTCTATCTTTGTTTCCTCATATTTCCTTCATTCATCAAATTGTTCTATCATTTACAAAGTAAAGTTGGCAGCCGCGCCACACTCGTACATTAATCAATTTCATCATATCAACAGACATATCATTTCAGATTATAAAACACATACACATTTTTATAGGAATCAAATTAAAGTTACAACCAATGATTTACTTGGCGCTCATTTTCAAATTCTCTTGTTGCTAGGCAAAAATAGACACAGTTATAAATCCCTTTCCAAGGCATAACTATATTCTAAACCGACTTGAAATTTCCTTGTAGCCACAACAAATATGTACATAACTAAACATGCATTTCAAAGAAAGTCTTTTTAGTCCTTAGTACATCATGTGTTTGTTACATATTCGCACATCCATTTGTATTGTTATAATCATTAATTGTGTTTCTATAATTTTTTTTATTGTTACAATTATTATCACTGTTATTATCATTACTTTTATTATTATCATCATTATTATTATTATCATCATTATCTTCACCATCATCATTATCATAAATGTAAGCATCATTATCATCCTCATCATTTCATCCTTATCATTATCATCATTATTATTAATGTCATGGTTGCAGCTCTTAGTCTTATCATTATCATTATAATTATCATTATTGGTATTTTTATTATCATTATTATCATTCATATAATTCTTACTATTGTTATCATTATCATAATCATCATTACTGCTACTATTATTATCCTCATTATCGCTATTATTGTTCTCGTTTTCAATATTATCATAATTATTATCATTGATATTATTATCATTATCATCATCATTATTATTATCAGCATCATTGTTATCTTTTTCATTATTATTATTTTTGATAATACTATTATTATTATTACTATCGTTTTATTGTTATCACCATCATTACCATTATTATTATCGTTATTACTACTATTGTTAAAAATTTAATTGTCATTAATATTTTTTTACCATTATCATTGTTATCATTGTTATTATTATTATTATTATTATTATTATTATTATTATTATTGTTGTTTTGTTGTTGTTGTTATTATTATCATTATCATTATTATTATCATCATTATTATTATCATTACTATTATTATTGATATTGTTACTATTAGTATTGTTATTGTTACCATTACTATTATTATTATTATTATTATTATTATCATTATTATCATTATTATTATTACTGTAGTGGATAATCAAAACTCGGTAGAGATTAAGATGTTAGTTTGGTAGTGTTACCCATCTATAGGTAATCTCCAATGGGTTTGGCGTATTTAGGTGATGACTCTCAGGTGATTTGAAAGTGATCCCGTAATCACAATAAAATAACAATGAAATAACATCACTGGCTGACTCAAAAGGCAACATAAAAGAACATTTATTACGCAGAAATCTTTCGAGCATAACCAATATACACGACAACACACCATATACTTACTTGTTACAACAGAGGCAACCCGCCACACCTCGAGAAGCACCAGTCAGCCAGCTAAAAATCCAACGGTCTGTCACCACACAGGATAAAAGCCTCCCTCCCTGACTGACTTGGCTTGACCTTTTATATTGGTGGCTTCCCGCGCTGGGTGATAATTTACCCATAATGCATTTGATTTGATTTATTATATAGTGTATGGTGAATTCAATATAAGATTAAAAAGACATAAAATAAAATTAATAATAAAACTATACAAAAATGGGCACGTAAAAGAAATAAATGTCAGGAAAGTATGAAAACGTGAAAGGGATCCGAGAGGGAAAACGGGAAAACACGAAGAGAGAAACAGAGCTAAGGTGAATTAGTCGAAGACAAAAAGGCAAGAATAAGACAAGGTAAGTATGGAACATAAGGTAAGTAGGGTATAAGTATTGTTACGAGTAGTATAAATAGTGTAGATGTAGATGTAGATCACGGACCAATGAGAAAGGTAAATCAAAGTATAAAACACAGGTTTATTCTATAAAAACAAACAAACAAATAAACACAAGAAAACAGGAAAACCACGTCATCTGGCAGGGCGGAGGAGTC
>NC_061843.1:18229560-18232060 GCF_019202785.1 Penaeus chinensis | reverse complement strand
CAGCCACAAAACCAAGGGAAGCAATTATCGACCAAGAGAGAATTCCATTGCCACAAGGTAACGGATGAAAAGAAACAGAGATTGACAATTGCAAAAAATCAGTTTTCCCAGCTAAAACGCTTTAAAGAAATGGATGTGCTGAGTGCGTGTTAATATATGTATGTATGTGTGTGTGTGTGTGTGTGTATGCTTGTGTGTGTGTGTGTGTGTGTGTGTGTGTGTATGTCTGTGTGTGTGTGTGTGTGTGTGTGTGTGCGTGTGTGTGCGTAAGTATAGTTATAGCTATATATATGTGTGTATGTACAGATATAAGTATATGTACAAGATATGTGCGCATATGTGTTCGCATATATGTGGGTGCGTATACACATATATATCCGCATGTGATGTGCGCATGTCTATATATGTGTATGCATGTGAATTTGTGTTGTGTATAATGTAGAAGTATGTATGCATATCATATGCATAGGAACATTACTATCCTGCACATACATGTGCACGAAAATGAATATATGCTTAGGGCATTTGCGGGTGAACAACTATGTCTCCACTAGGTGAACATACGCGTAAATGAAATTAGTGTATAAATTATAGCCACACACAAATGCACTTCCGATGCTCAAGCCTATGCTCACGGGAGTATACCCTGGTATAGTGAGCAGGCCCGTGCGTTGCTGCTCATAAGTCCATACTAATCAGGGTCAACACTGCTGGAGAGGCTTATCAGTGGCATCCCGGCTAAACTATTCCCCCTCCCACTAAGATGCACCTAAGCCAGTAGATGGGGGGTAACTCGTCTGTCTACCTCTCAACAAAAACCATGACTGCACAAACAGAGCAACGGACCTCATTCCCCGGAGGCGAAGGAGCCCCTGGTTACGGGGGCGATCAGGATCGCTTCGAAGCAGAGGGTGCTAAAAATCTCAGGTTAAAAAAACAGGCCGTCCCACGTTGATAAACCTTTGCACATATAATATAAGGGCACTGAAAATTGAATCCGACTTACTAGCATTACATGAGGAACTCTCTTTCATTTAATGGGATTTTGTAGAACTACTCTATTGGAGAGGTAAACCCCAGGGCAGCAAGCAGGAATTAGGGATATGTTTCTTAACTCACAAACGTTTGAAAAAAAAATATTATGGAATTCTATAGTATAAGCAAAAAAGTAGCGTCAGTAACAATAAAATTAAACAATATAACTTAAACATTGTTCAAGTCTATGCTCCAACCTGCAGCCACAGTGATGAAGATGTTCATTTACCCAGCGAGAGAGTAAAAAACCCATTTTACAATAATTATGGGAGAATTTAATGCCAAAATAGGTAAAAAGACAGGAGAAACCGTAGTGGGGAATCACGGAATAGGTACTAGGAATGGGAGGGGGCAAACGCTAGTCAATTTTACGGAGGTTTGATCACTCAATATCATGAATATATTCTTCGAAAAAAGACTAGAGCGGAAGTGAACATGGAAGTCGGCAATGGACATCAAAAACGAAATTTACTTCATAATTTCAAACAGGCGCGATATATTAAAAATGTGGAAGCTAAGAAAAGTAAATAAAATTACGCCTCAGATGGGAAAGGAACAAACCTTAACCTTAACATGCAAAACAGATATTCACATAATAAAGGAAGCTGCACTTGAAGTAGGCGGTAAGAACGTCAAGCAAACCTCCAGCAAGCTCTCAGTAGAAACTAAACAGCTTATGCAAAGATGTAGGGTTATGAAAGTATCGTCAACAGGGACAAGATAGAATTAGCTGAACTAACAAAGGCTATAAATAAAAAAGAAGAGAGAAGATGTACAGAAATTCAATACTCAAATAATGAATGAAACAGTGATCACAGGTACCAGCATGACAGCTAAAGGAGACTCGGAATAAGGAGCTATTAAGTGTATGCAATAAAGAAACCAGATGAAGGAGTGACGTTTAATAAGAATGAAATCATAAAAGTAGTGACTCTTACAGGGATCTATACACCTCAAATGAACAGCCACGGATAGAAGCGAACGCGGTAACTACAGACGTATCTTACATCACAACAGAAATAAAGAGAACGCTTAAAGGCATGAAGAGAGGGGAAACACCAGGTGAAGACGGAATTAGTATAGACCTTACAATAGGTGCAGGAGAAATAGTAACAGTGAAACTAGCCAATCTTTTTAACAAATGCTTTCTCAACGAAAAAAACAACAACGAAAGCCTGAAAAAATGCAATAATTATGTGATACATAAAAAAGGGATAGAGAGGATCTATAAAAAAAAAAAAACTTCTTTCAGTTACTTATAAATTGTTCACAAAAGTCATCACAACTCACATCTCTAACAGTCTGGATTCTAACCAGCCTAGAGAACAGGCAGCCTTCCGCACTGGATTCTCAACAACAGGCCATATCCACCCGCTCACCCAAATAAAATAAAAAATAAGCAAGTCTAGGAAACCCCTGTCTATGGCATTAATCGATTTCAAAAAGGCATTTTACTCAGCAGCTA
>NC_061843.1:18222060-18224560 GCF_019202785.1 Penaeus chinensis | reverse complement strand
AAGTCACCTGCACATTTCTAGCAGTCTAGAAATGTGCAGGTGTTACTTGCATACTCCAAATAGCTTAAGCATTGACTGTATTGTTTGAGCAGTTAAGCAATTAAAAATCTTAATAGGGTTAAGACAGTAAACATGGAAACATTTTTTTACGCAAAAACGGCTAAAATGCGAACATATATGAACAGTAAATAGATGGCCGTGTAAGTTTACATAATAAAATATATTAAATATTTTACAAAAACTTTAATTCCCTTCAATTTGCCATAACTTAAATGCGTCCAAACCGTAAAGATTAACCACCATATCTACTTGTGGTTGAACTTATCACTATTTACGATTATGGCGACATGTTTTTTGTCTACATGTCTACATGTTTTTTCTTTAAATATATGAATTTAGTTTGCTACCACTGCGCCAGATGGCCAGGTCTTGAAAGAAAAAATGTGTTGCCTTTTCCAATTCAAGGATAAAAGAATAGATAAAAAAAACCAAACTCTCATCATCAACTATAAGACAACATGAGAAGTTAGACACAGACACCGGAAAATAGGAATGAAAATGTAATGCACGTTTGAAGACTCTTCGGTTGTATATGAAGAGAAGGTGAAGAAGGAAGGTAACTGCTGTGTCGAGTCAGGCGTCTTGTATGCATAAGAAAGAAGAACAATATTATTTTGTGTTTGTAAAAGATAGGAGTAGATAGTAAATTAAGGTTAAGCATTTCTGAAGCAGATAAAGATAAAGCCATACTGAAGTAGGAAAGATAAAGTCACGTTGAAGTCGTTAAAAATAAAGCTATGTTGGAGTAGAACTCAGAAAAATGTGTAATATTGGCCAAAGAACACCAAATACTTTTTGAATTTCGAAGGAAATCGCATGGTCCTCCCTCGTGTTTTCATGTGGTTTGAGTTTAAACTCTCTGGAAGATATAGCTCGGGTGTAGTTTCCGCCCGACTCTCTCTTCTCGGGCGTCGGTGACAGTGTAGAGGATGTCATCAACTGTATACCTTACGAATGGATATTGGTGGTCGTTGTGGCACGAACGACAAGGCGTCACGGACCAGCCACAACGTAGCAAACAGTATGAGGACGTGAGTTCATCAGGTAGTTAAGCTGCGTTGGGAAATCAAGGAAATGGATTAAGAATTATGTTTAATTTGATTCAATGACTTAGCCTTTTATAACTTTTTGATTGTGTGTCTACTGTCTTTTAACTTTATGGATATTTATTTTCGCTGAGGTGTTTTAATCATAATGTCTTAATACCTTTTGTATTTCCTAATTCTATGTTTACATGCTTTTGTACGTTTATATTTATTTTAACATCTTTTTACTTTCCATTATTACTTATCGTGCATAAGCTTTTACATCCACATGATTATCACTACGAGGCCTGATAACTGGAATAATAATTAGGGAATTAATACTTGAACAATGCTTTGTAGGTTTATAATACAATAAATGAATACCACGACACGAAATAAATTATTCTGAAAAAAAAGGTACTGGAGCGGTGATCGAAAAGAAACGCGTGCCTGAACATCTGGGGATAGTAAGACAATCTGTTCAAGTGTCTAGAAGCATCACCACAGGTCAAGGATCACGAGGGATCAACGCTATGTACTATACACAAGCTGCGTTCACTGGTGTCGGCTGATGAAGACAGCTTCGGGAGAAAAGGCCAGGTGGCACAGGCTTCGTGAGGCAAGGTGGAGTCGCTTCAGCCGTCCCTGCTTGCTGTCTGCCCTTCCCCTTTGCTATCCTGCTTGCTTGATTGCGGTTCACATCAGCCGTAAACAGTACATAAAACACTGCAGCGACAAGTGGACTGGCCAACCACTTAGAGAATGGATAACTCACGGAGTTCGGCTCTCCTAAGCCACACTTCGGATGGACAGCAGGCACGTTGCATGCACGAGGTTCCCACAGGGTCCAGAGCAGGTCGATTACACACCCCGGCGTAAATTGGAAGAGAGTCAGTGGTGGTGCCAGGGTCAGCGGGAAACGAGGGAAGAAAAGACGCTTAGGGGCGGGAATGGCGGACGCAAGGAAAAGCTAAAACAATGGAAGAAAGAAAGAAAAAATCAACACGGATATAGTACATCTAATTTGAAAACTAAGAGTAGAATGCAAGATGCTAGTGACATTTTTCAAACGATAATTGAATATGTAAATATATATGTAAATTTGGGAAAGCCCTAGTATATGTTGAAAACAACAACATCTCCAGCTTGTGTATTTTACGACGTTTGACGCCAACCATAACCAAGGCATTAATGTCACTGTGGCACGCATGCCTCCTGTTGCCTCGGGAACATGATATCAGTTAACTTCCGGAATGATACATGTACATTTTTTTTTTTTTTTTTTTTTTAAGTATAATAATCATTCTATAGTGTTTTATATTTCTTCTTTCAAAATAGAAACAAAGTCTCCATTTTGGCTCAATACATTACTGGGTATCTAATGCACATTTAATTCCCGTGCTAAATGGACTGGA
>NC_061843.1:18212060-18217060 GCF_019202785.1 Penaeus chinensis | reverse complement strand
GTAAAAGGGAGAATTACTGGAAACAGAAGAGGGAAACGAAGAGTTATTGTTATAGTAATAATCAAAATTAGTAAAAAAATGTTTAAGAGAATGTGGTAGCGAAAGGATTATGAACAATACCATAAATTTAAATACAGGAGCATTTAATACAAAACAAAAGACAAATAAGTTAGTAGAATATAGCTAGTTACACTGATAATAATAACATTTCATCATGGGACAACTTCTCACCTCTGAAAACAGTCCTGTTCGGTGTCAAGCGTCCGTCACTCGGAGATGCAGGGTCGATGTGGATTAATTTCCCCGGGAGTTTTCCCCTTAGGGAGCCCCGCGGTTCAACCTGAGGAAGATGAGACCACAGGATTATGCATTCATCTCTGTACTATAACCCCTATAGTGCTTGCAATACAAGACGCAAGCTGTATATTATCCTATACTCTCAGGAAACTCGTCTCGAACACAAGGATACGCTGATTCGGCAAATTACTTGTATTAAAATCAGCTCCCACGTGATACTTATGTGTATATATATTTTTTGGGGTATTCATATACAGTATTTTACATTATTTTGCACTATTTCATGTTATTTTTCAAAAGAGACTTGGCGGATTAGAGTTCCCGAGATTCCAGTGCGAACTGTCAGATATTCCTTTTCTGAGACTGTACAGATGGTATTTAAATAGATCTTGGCTTTTTGTAGTTCTTGTAATATTCACCTAGTTATTGTGTACATTTATAAGTAATAGCATAGACAAGTGAAAAAGTTAATAACATGCATGTTATGTGTATGTGCAAACCTAATACAAAGCTAGCATAATTGTTATACAAACCATAGTCATAAAAATAATAACAATATTGCATAGATTTTATGTATATAAAACCGTAAATGTGTATATATTTATATATGTAACTGTATCTATATATACACATATTTATACACACACTCACGCACGCACGCACACGCGCGCGCGCACGCACACACACACCCACACACACACACACACACACACACACACACACACACACACACACACACACACACACACACACACACATACAAGGGGGCTTCAAAAAGTGGGAAAAGGACAGTATGAAAAAATGGTTTCGGTTATGTATATTTTTCAACATATGTTCCACTAAACTCATTACACTTTTGCAAACGTTAAGACCAGCCTTTAAGTCCGTCTGAGTAAAACTGAGGGTCATGAGATCTGAACCATGTCAGAGCAGCTCCTTTTACATCTTCAACTATCATTTTTGTTTAAGACGGGGCTTTAAGGTAGACGTCGGACGATTTCCCATGGAAATTCACGTCGCACAGCTCTTGTCTGCCGAGAGCCGGAATCGGGTGCATTGTCGTGGTGGAAGAGAACGAATTGATGCAGTTTCCCAGGGCGCTTTTCTGAGATTTTTTGGACAGTTTTCGCAAAACGCAATCATAATAAGCAGATGCATTTGTTTTCTTGCTCATGAGGAAGTCAACCAGCAAAATCCCCTCTGCATCCCAGAGGACACTTCCACTCCTGGGCAGCCACTGCTTTGATGGAATTTTGTCCTCGGGATTGTACTGGTAGAACCATGTTTCATTCCCTATGCCAGTTCTCTGCAGAAAATCTTCAGAGTCCACTTGTTCAAAATTTCCATTGAAAGATCTACCCTTGCTTGCTGCTGATCTGGGCGCAACAGTCTAAGGACCCATCGAGCGGAAAGCTTGCTTAGCCCCAAACTTTCCACCAGAATAGTATGTGCAGAACCCACACAGATGTTGGGTCTGTTTGCTACTGATTCAGTGGTTATTCGTCTATCCTTTTCAATCTTGTTGCGAATAGCATCAATATTTTCCTCACAAATTGATGCCGATGGCCTGCCACTGCAGGGCTCATCTTCAATTACGTTTCTTCCACTTCTGAACTGACTTATCCATTTGAAGGTTGCCGATTCTGTAGGGCATTGTCTGAGATTCACCATGAATTTAATGTTTGTAATAGCCTCGATTTTGGTGGATTCCATGTTGCTTGAATAGTGCCTGATTTCCAACTGGTGGCGATGCGTTATTACCTGCATGTTTGAACATGTTGAAACACGTTCAGGTGCATTGAAATCAAAATCCTTGAATATGTTTTATAGTTATGGACTTTTTCCACTAACTTTTTGAAACCGCCTCGTATGTATATATATATATATATATATATATATATATACACAAACATATACATATATGTGTGTGTACATATTTATACATACAAACTCACAGATACTCGATATATATATATATATATATATATATATATATACACACACATATATATATATACACATATATATATACACATATATATACATATATGAACACACACACACATGTGTATATGTATGTATGTATGTATGTATATGTGTGTGTATATATATATGTGTGTGTGTGTCTATATTTATATATATATATATATATATATATATATATATATATACACATATATGCAAACAAACACATAGGTGTGTATGTGTGCACATAAGTATATATCAGTATAAATAAGTATATATAAATGTGTACATAAATATATATAAGTTTATATAAATGTGTAAATAAGTATATATAAGTGTAAGATATGTAATCCATGACATGTCCTGTCAATATAATCAATAAATAACTGATTACAGGGTGTGATAATCCAAGTTCGCCGACTTAGCCAGCTTACCACAATAGGCTCAGTTAATCATAGGGTATTTTGTATTGGTACGCAACTCTAGAATTTCTCTTTCTCAACCATATTGGGACAGATGTAATAAGTGACTATGTGATAAATGTTCATAACGCAATTGAATTATGAATTTACTTGCCCACCAGTCAAAGTATAATGAAATTAACCCATACCTGCTGTAATAGTTCATATAAAGTTCATATATTGTATTTACCATGGTTAAAAAATGGTCAAATGAGTATTGGAAGACTTTCCCTCAAATTAATATATTGAAATCAAATATTGTACTCCTTCACTTGTAAGCAATATTAGATATCTGAATCAGAGGATCATAAAACTAGAACATATGTCTTACAAAGACTATGAAAAGCATATATTTACTCTGATAGATATTAATGATATAAGTCAATAGCTAAGTATCATGGTCTAAGGGATATAATAGAGATGCCTCATATTGACCGGAACCAGAAATTTAACCTCCCTAAGTTCCTCCTCTACCTGAGCCACTCACCAATACCGGGAATCCACCCCCACCCACCAAACTTCCCTTCTACGCAACTAACACAAACTATATGAATGTTATTACTATCTGCAGACTTCTTATATAATTATTTCAAGGCTGGGAGCGCACACAAGCACCAAATTAAAATATGCATAATTGTAACCTCTATGAAATGTATCCCTCATCCTCCAGTATAAAAGGAGTGAATTAGTCTGTCTAAACATTATTATCACCTCCTTTGTGAACATAAACGTTCTTGTGAAACAAGGACTCAGGTATCACTCTGTGTAAATTAATAATCTAAAATTCCTTTATAGCATGGCGTTTATGAACGACAGTTTAAGCTCCCTCGCCAAGAAGCACATCGAGAGCGGTCGTCCGTTGAAATACGCAACCCACGTCGTGCAACACCTTTCGAAGGAAGCCAGGGCATTACTCCCGACTAGGAAAGGTATATTCCCTTAAGAGTACCTTGACAACCTTAAGAATCTTGATTTTTTTTTTATATAGTTTGAAGACATTTTTTTATAGTTTTCTCATGTGGGAGCCTGTCCCAAAGGAGGAATATGATAACCCGCTGAATGTTGGGAAGCCGCCGAATGTCGCACTAAGCGAGTGGAGGTCTATACTTGTCAAAAAGTATGGTCTCAACGTGTTAATTATGCCTGGATATGCATACGACGCATTTTTGAAAATGACAAGAGCTGCATTGGAATTGAACGCTCAAAATCGAGTGCTTGGTGAGAGGAGGATTAACGACATGTGCTTGACCTCATGCATTTGTCAACCCTGCTTTGACCCTGTAAAGCAAAGAAGCACACTTATTCTTTACCAAGACTAACAATCTATACGCCACGGTGATGTCCGAAAAATTACCTTATGGAAATATTCGGAAATTGTCCCCTACTGAAAAAGGTAGTTTGTGGCAAGGAGTTTGTCCAACCAGGACAATGGCGGTGATATTGGCCACTGGGCGGAGGTTGATCTGCGGGTGCCGGACGAAGTGGCGAGAAAAAACTGATGAGCTTCCTCTCCTTATCCACCACATGGAGATAATAAAACAAGACCTGTCTGCCTACAATAAAGAGCTCCTAATGTCGCAGAACAGACATATTCCTCCAAAGAATAAAACGTTGGTGGCATCACACCTTCCTCAAGAGAATTACTCGTTCTACTGAAACATCTACAGCTGTCAATCAAATAAGGGGATATGATAGAACAGGTGCTCGAGGTATATGAATTCTCGCATGATGAACATCTGCGACCGTTTATTCATGAAAATATCAAAGCCAGCCGCGAAGCTACCAACAAAGCACAACACCTCTGCTTTAGGACACTTTCCAACAGTGTGTTTGGTTGATTCCTAATGAACCCTCTGAAAAGGCTGAAAAAAGCAAGCATGGTGCGTAAAGTCTCTACATTACTGAAAAAGATACGACACCCTCTATTCAAAAGACTCATCCCCCTCGCTTCAAACCGTGTAATAACAATTTCAAGGGCGAAGGTAGTCGCCATGACCTACCCACATTACGTCGGGTTTATCATCCTGGAACTGGCAAAATATAAGTTTTACGAGGTTTATTATAAAGCGTTATAGCCCGTCGACGGCGAGAGGGTAAAACTGTTACTCCGACACAGACAGCTATATTATCTTCATCTTTAAAGATTTTTCACTGTTTCCATTGAAAGAATGGCTTGACACTTCCAATTTGAGCCAGGACCATTCAGTGTAAATTATTAAAATCTGAGATGGGGAAAATTCCCGTCAAAGAGGCTATATGTCTGAAACAAAAGACATT
>NC_061843.1:18194560-18197060 GCF_019202785.1 Penaeus chinensis | reverse complement strand
TTCGCTTCCATAGAATAAAACTGACAGTATCAAGGCCTTGAAGACACGTAGCTTGGTCCTTCTGGTAGCGACATCTCCAAATGCTCTTGTTGATTGAGTTCATGGCTCCTGCTGCCAGACCAATCTGTCTACTGACTTCTTGGTCTGACGGGCACGAGATATGGACTACACTACCAAGGTATGGAAAGCTCTGTGACTTCAACGTCTCACCTCAAGCATGGATCGACTGAACGGGTTCTCGTAACAGGCCCCAAAAGTCCTGAATCTTAGTCTTGGTCCAGGAGGCCTCTAGGCCCAAGAGCTTTGCCTCATGGCTAAATGCATCAAGCGCCGCCACCAGTGGCTCCAGGGACTCAGATAGGATAGCAACATCATTGGCAAAGTCAAGGTCTCACCCCTGAATTAACAGGGAAGAAGTTCGACAGGCCCCTACCACACTTTACAGCACTTTCAGTACCAGTATATAGACTTTCCATTAGACCAATAATCGGTGTCCGAACTCCCCTAGGTCTCAGAATCTCCCATAGCGATTGTTGATGCACCAAGTCAAACGCCTTCTTGAGGTCGATGTAGGCTGCAACCCACGACCAAACTCACGACAGCGTTTCACAATTACTCAAAGCGCTAAGATGCGATCTATTGTGGACTTGCCAAGAGTGAATCCAGCTTGCTCTGGTCTCGGGTGCTCGGGTCACGAATACGTTACAGAAAAATGTGGGCGAAAACCTTGCCTGGTATGCTGAGCAGTGAAATGCCATGGTAGTTGCTACAATCCCAACGATCCCCTTTCCCCTTCCAGAGAGGGATAACCATGCCCCTCAACAGGTCAGGGGGGATAGTACCAGATTGCCAGATGGGTGTCAAGACTGCATACAAGCCCTGTGCCATAGGTTTACCCCCAGCATTTAGCCTTCCCACACTTCAGCTTGGAAATCGCCATCCTAACCTAAGTTAGGGTAGGAGGTTCCTCACTGATGGGTGGGTCTGGCACAGGTATTGTGATACCACTTGCATGCAAGCAAACTGTTGGAGGGTTTACCTAGTACAACAGCTCAAAATATTTAGCCCAATGTTCATGATCTGGCCATCCACTGAGCAGACTGCAGTCATCTGTGAGGAGGGCTTAGAGCTCAGTTTTTCAGGGCTTGGTAGGCAGGGCGAAGGTCATTTACCAAGAAATGGTCTTCAGCTTCCTCAGCAAGGTTCCTGATGAACTGTTCCTTGTCCCTTCTCAGCAGTGTCCAAGCTCTACACACCAAAGAAGGGCACAAGTCCTGATTGCCATTCAGCTTAGCCATGCAATACACTTCAGTGGCCTTTAATGTCTCCAGGGAGATGGAATTCTGCCTCGCCCTTGGGCATACACCAATGGACTCCTGCGCTGCATCGAGTGTTTCGCGCTTGAAGGACTCCCACAGAGCAACTGGGTCTGTCAGGTTTTTGAGTTCTGTGAATCGATCAGAGACTGCCACGGCGAACCCACGGGCACACTCCTCCACCTTCAGTCTGTCCAAGTGAAATATCCTAGAGTGGCCACTGGAGGGACGAGGAGTTTTGAAGTGGACCTGTAGGGTAGCCACAACCAGCCTATGGTTAGTGCCACAGAACTCGGCACTGACCGTGAACACTGCAGTTCTGGAGGATCCTCCATCGAGTTTTGACAAGAATATGGTCGATCTCCTAGGCCACAGTACCAGTATTGCTATGCCATGTCCAGTGATGTGGGTTGGAGTGCTGGTACCAGGAGCCAGAAATCCTCATTCTCTGGGACCTAGCAAAGTTCCAGAGGAGGGGGCTGTTCTCACTCACATCGAGTTTGCAATTATTGGTAGGAGTGTATACAGCAATAAGAGACATGAAGCCAAAAGCATGCTTCAGTCTCAATACCATAATACGCTTATCAACCGGTGTTACCTTAACTACCGAGGGTTGAAGTCGGCTGGAGATGGCTATGGCTACGCCCTGGAGGTTATGACCATTACTGCGGCCAAACCAGTAGTGATTATGCTGCTGGCATGTCTTCTTATCTCTGAGAGGGCAGCCACCTCAACTCCCACCCGCTCGCCCTGCTGCAAGGATCGCATGTTCCCAGCGCCTGTCCGGATAGCTCGCCTGAGGTTTAGCCCCGGGCAACCGCTCTGGGAGGACGCCCCAAATAAAGGGGGTCGGCAGGCTATGGCGCCCAACGTCTGCCTGTGGGGGTCCCTAGGCAGGACGAGTAATTTTCATTCCCATCCTGCATCCCAACATTTGCCCTCCCAAGGGACCCACTGCCCACCTTACTTGCTGGGTGGGAGGGACAGAACCCCACCCCTCAGCATATCCATTTATTTCTTTGAGATATCTGGGGAGAGGAGGGTTGACAAGGCTCACCTCCCTCGAGCCACCCATTAACCCCAAAACTGAGGGGCAGCTGTTGGTACGGAGCGAGGGTGTGTCCACACGCCGGCGGGCCATGGCTCCGTACCCAGTTTCCATGGGTGGCCACGAGAAGGCGCTG
>NC_061843.1:18169560-18172060 GCF_019202785.1 Penaeus chinensis | reverse complement strand
TAAGCTGACAGTGGGAAGTGGTCCGCCTGTGCTCGACTCGCCCTGTGGAATACGGCAGGATGTTGGGCAGAATAGGGATAGGATGGGGACAGGAGAGGGTAGGGTTAAAGACAGAAAGTAGGACAAGCGGGGGAAGGGAATGAAAAGGGAGGCATTAGAGTAGAAGCAGAAGTACTGACTTTATAATCCCACCTTAGAATTGTCGTGCATTTCAACGCTTTCAATTGAAACCAATAAAACATCGAACTTCAGAGTCCTCATAACATTGTCATGAAACCTCGCCCTTTTAACGGAATGGAATTGATGGGTTCAAGTGTTGTTGCCGTTATCCATTTACTCACACTATGGGAATTCACTGTTTGTCGTCAGGCCAAAAGTTGTATTCGTATTACAACATTTTCAGATCATAAAAATCAAAATATCTTTAAAGTACTAGCATCATGGCGTTGGCTCCACAAGAGATGGGTATCTGGGGCCGGATACTCAAAACAGTTTACAATGTTGTATCTCACCACGGAGCCGTTGCAATGTCGTATGGCCTCCGAAGGCCATACCCGAAACAAAATTAGCCGCCATGTTATGACGTCACACATTGTAAAGTACCTTGTAAGTTACAACTGCTCCGGGGCTCTCGTACGGGTTTGAAACCGGATATAGTACGGTTTATTTCCCGATTACTTAGTCGACAAAAATCTTTATTTGGCAGTAACATGCCTTTTCCATATTCAATACCGGGGAATTTCAATTTTCTAGCATATTCTTTGTGTTTCATGCATTGGTGTTATCTTCAATCAAATATAAATTGACTGTAAATTGAGTTGACAGACGACAAACAACAATGTTTTGGTGGCTGCTCATCTTCATGACCGAGCATTGCAGCGTGAAAGACATTATTATAGGGAATCATTAGTTTCTCTCTATGGAGAGGATAAGCATTTATTGCAATATCACAGATTTCTTAAATTTGTTTTACTATAACCTTTTTTGATACCAAATCTCCAACTAGACAATCCTTTCAAGAATTATTATTCCGATAATCAGTGACTCTTCCGTATGTATGTTTACATCAATTTACTTTCGCATGAAATTATGA
The DNA here is from genome assembly GCF_019202785.1 of Penaeus chinensis. Classification (NCBI taxonomy): domain Eukaryota; kingdom Metazoa; phylum Arthropoda; class Malacostraca; order Decapoda; family Penaeidae; genus Penaeus; species Penaeus chinensis. Next base: position 18,170,967 of record NC_061843.1, on the reverse strand, counting down.
TATTTTTGCATTATACTTCTGAAAATAAAAATATGTAAAATGTCATATGTGAGACCTCATAAACACATTGTTAAAAATATAGGAAATAATAATGTATATTATATTTTTATTTTTTGCCTGAAGACGATTGCTGCGTATTATTATTTTCTCTTTGTGTATTAAACTTGTACTATGAAAGGTAGCGTTATTCTTTGAAATTCATCATAGTTCATTTACTTTACAACACTTGGCTGAGTCTTTCCAAAATATTACTCGGGAGACAATCGCTGGGCCTTCCATGGTGTTGGTGACCGTTGGAGGCGTGGCAATAAGACAGCCATGGCTTTCCATTGGTTGTTACGTCTAGCAGGCTGACTGCTGATTGGTTAATCGACTACCTGTCTGTCCTCTCCTGGTAGTCAATGGAATTAACTTACAATGTAAAAACGGGCCTTACAATGTGCTTAATACATTGTAATTATTTTTGAGCATGAGTGGTTTACAATGTAGTAAGGAGATCGGAAGGTACGATGTAGTAAAGCGGTTACAACGTCCTCGGCCTTGTAACGGACGGGCAGTTTTGAGTATCCCAGCCCTAGTACTTGGGTAGAGCCGGACCTACGCAGATCTCACTAAATTGAACTGACTTGCAATTCTTCCTCTTCCTTAGGGAGCCTTTTATGTCAGTATCAAGCAAGTCAGAAGACTTTTTCTTTTTAGGAAAAGGGATACGACGCGTGACAGCATCAGTCATCACTATAGACAAGTCAAACACCAAAATAATCACATGTACAGAAGAATATTGACATTGCCTGCATGTAGTATGCTCGCTCTCGCCCTAATCGTACAATATATATATTTCGCGCGATACCACGAAATGTATAATCCACTAGCGACAGGTATCTGCTTGCAGGGCTCAAGCATCTTACTTCCGGGCCACGACACTTGGGAGGAACCTGGGCCCCTCCCGTACTCTGCATGTAATATTATGGTATTCATGAAATGGTTGGGGGTAGCTCGTCCTACGGCAAAGGACATTGTAGGCTAATTAGTATACATTCCTACTTTTTTAGGAATATACCTATCAAAGAGGTACAGCCATCCACAATAAAGCTAAGCTTACGTTTTCTACACTTTCACTTGAACAAACATATATAGAAGTACAAAACAAAATAGCAGATATGTAAAAAATAAAATAATAATAACACATGCATATGTATGTGTGCGTGTGTGTGGATAGTTCATGGTTCTTTTATTTAATATTGTTTTATATCTCGTTTTATTTCTTTTGTCTTCTGATTTCAGTTACCTTATCCATTTCTTTATCTAAGTAGTAATCTCTTCTAGGGTTACAGGAAAACGTTGCAGTGAGGGATTTATTAGCATCCAACCAGATTTTACAAAAATAGAGGAAACAAAGGTGCACCA
>NC_061843.1:18127060-18132060 GCF_019202785.1 Penaeus chinensis | reverse complement strand
GCACATATATGTATATACACACACGTGTATGTATATATATACATATGTATGTATATATACACATGTGTATGTATGGATATATATACATATATATGTATGTTTATATACATATGTGTATATGTATATACATATGTGTATATGTATATACATACGTATGTATATATGCATTTATTTATATGTGAATATTTACACATTTACATGTATATATACAAATGCATATATATATATATATATATATATATATATATATATATATATATATATATATATAAATATAAACATAGATATAGATATAGATATGGTATGTATATATACATGTATATTCATACATACATATGTATGTAAATAATATATATGTAAAAATATACATGTATTTATATATATATATATATATATATATATATATATATATATATATATATATATATATATATAAACGTTGCAGAAACCAGGGGCTGCAGATCCATCCGTTAATTTCAAAGTGCTGAATATTAAGGCATGTATTTTTCTTTCACACTACATGCGTGCGTTATGTTAGTCACGTGAGCCAAATGCTTTGCACGAAATATTTGAACCTAATGGCGCCGGGTACATGTAAAATCAGGAAAAAAACTATCGTGACCTTTGTTTGTGGTCAATGAGGAGCTGAGCGAAGGCCTGTGATTGGGCAAGGCATTTGGTTGGCCCCTCCCATGCATAATGATGCCATATGACGATCTTATTACAATTTTCTAGGAACGAGACTATTGTACCAGATATTTGGAACGTGCATTTCGATGACCCTGCACTGTTTTGTCTATGTATCTATAATTCTAGTTATCTTTTATTATCTTGAAATTAAAATAAGAATTTTGCATTATTTTACTCTCATCATTAAAAAAAATATTTTTCATCATATCCAATACCCATTTTATAAATTAAATGATTAAACTGTTATCAGTAGACATGGGTATTAAATAAAGCAAAATATAGTACTGCATGACCCCTGGTGTACGTGGTTTGCATAAATCGGGAGTTCCAGCCGCCGCAGCGTCAACATCTCTCCAACAGCTCCTGCCCTGGCGCTGCCACCTCTTCGGGCTCCCTGTTGATGTTTCCACCTTCTGAGGATTTGTTGCTGTGCTTTCTATGCAGTCTCCCCCGTGAGTCTGCGGCTGCCGGGAGACAACTCACCCTGCCAGACACACTCATCTCTCCTTCATTCATATCCAAGGGTCCTTAAAGGCCGAGCCGCCTTCGACAGTCTCTTCCCCTCTCTTCTCCTCGAGTCCTGCTTGGAAAAAAGAACAAGTTTTGTTATTTGGGATCATGGATAACTCATGATGGGAAATGTGATACAGAAATTAGGGCAAGAATTGCAATGGCAAAGACAGTTTTTAGTAGAAAGAAAGAACTTATAAACAGGAATATGAGGCAGTGTGAAGAAAAAGACTGAAAGCGGTGGTCTGGAGGAAATATGCTACTTTGCCATGTCTTTAATTTTTTTTTTTTTTTATTATTATTATTATTATATATATTTTTTTTTTTTTTTTGGGACTGCACACTTGTTGTCACTCAGTTATTCTTTTTTTTCGCATACAAATAATCATACTTACGTTTTACTAATATCTAACGACTCCAGCACATTCATAATAATATTGCTGTAACCCAAACCTACATTCGTAGGATTGTTGTGCTTTCTGGCTTGCCTCAGTATTCCACATTTTGTCGATTTTTCATATTAATTCATTTATTGTTTTTCTTTCTTTCTTTTCTTTTTATGTAGATGGCACCACAAGTGCTCAGTCACCAAGCGGTCAAGTGTCAGGCCCTTGAATTTTCGGGACTTTTCTTTCTGCCAGATGACTTTGATTACTACCAAGATCTAACAATGGATGAGCTCGTCCAAGTCCTAGGAGCCTGTAGAAGAACCTCCCCAGGCCTCGATGGGATTCGATATAAAACGATAAAGCATCCTAATCATGGTGCCATGATTAAGTTGCTAGAAGTGCACAATGAAATTTGGAAAAGCCAGACTTTTCCAATCATAGCACTTCACTCATAATATTCCCGTGTTGAAAGGAGGGGGAAATCCCAGATCCCCTATTAAACGCCAAATTGCGTTGACAAGTTACCTTTGCAAGGTTCTGCATCTTTTAAATTCCAGTAATTTACTAGCTGACGACCAGTGTAGTTTCCGAAAGGGATGCTAAATTCTTGATCAACTAGTAAAACTGTCATTCAAAAAGCACTCTTTGATTTCAGTATTCTTAGATACAGAAAAAGCCTACAACATGACGTAGCGACATGACGCACTCAGGAATATGTATGTTTTTTGATTTATCGGACACTTGCATTGTTTAATTCAAAAGCTCTTTTCTGACAGAATTTCCATTTTTACGGACTTTATCGTCTAGGCAAACTGGGTCCCACAAGGAATTGTCATGTCACCAACATTAATTACACTCATATTATAAATGACATCTTACATGTTCCCCTCGGAACCTTAAAAACTCACTGTATGCCAATGGTTGTGCATTATGTCATTCCAGCAGTAATGTAGTCTCAGCAAATTACATCCAAGTGGCACTGGATATGATTCATAATATGTCCCCCAGTGGGATTTATATTAATATAAATACATATCAAATAGTATTGGGGCATTTTTTCACGTAGGAGGAAGTCAAACATCAGGCTAACTTTAGACCTAATACCTATTCAAAATTCTGCTAGATTTTTGGTCTACTCTTTGGTCGTGGACTCAGTTGGGAAGACCAGCTGAAGAATAAATGTCAAAGAGCACTAAGTTTATTAAAGTGCATTTTTTATAATAAATGGCGAGCTGACAGAGAAAGGTGGAGGTACACCAGAGGTTAAATATCTTCCTTTTTTTCATATATATACCGACGGCTCCAAGACAAATGAGTGTGTGGATGCAGGTCAACTGAATGCCAAGTAAGATTCAGACTGCCTAATCATACATCGATTTTTATTGCCGTACTTTTCGCAACTAATAAAGCTTCAGATTTTGTACTATCGACGAACAATGATAGAATAGAATTTTCTGATTCGGCAAGTTCACTTAATACCATAAAATCATTAGAAACCCAGCTACCGGGCTAATACATTAACGTGTCGGCCTCTCATCCGAGGGATCGGTGGTTCGCGCCCCGCCCAGGCGCGAGAAGTTGTAGCAATTGTCGCCTGGAGGTTACTGCTGTGGCTGGGCACCACGGCGGGTAAGGACTAAGCCGAGTCAGCACCAGATTACATACGTTAGTGAGTCGACATTAGTAGACACAGGCCGGGCTCCCCTCATGGGCATAGCCCGGACGAGGCTCAACTTCGCATATTCGACTTATCCTTATCAGAAACCACTAAAAATGAAGTGCTGAGTAATATAATTTGTATGCTACACAGTACCAACAAACCACTCTAGTATCCATGGCAATGAACAGGTTGACAAAATAGCCGGATCAACTGGTAAACTGGACCTTAGCATAGTCTGCATAGATCTCAGGCGTTTTGTGCCCCATTTAAAGGCAAAAATCCATATCCTGTGGTAAAGTGAGTGGACCACCGTACAAGTTAGAAGGGAAGAGATAGTGTTGGCCTGTCTTAGGGTTAGTGTCACAAGACTGACCCACCTCACTCCCCATATGGAGAACCTTCCCTCCAGAGTGTTAATATGGATGTATGCCGTAGGTCGATAGCAGAGAAAAACAACGAGCAAGCAAGTCTGTCAGTATCTGTACTGTCACTCAAGTAAGAGATAGTTTTGTGCCAAGGAGCAACCTTGGAGTTCGAGACCTCTCGGTTTGCTTGGCATAATTACTTTAGAGTTGATTAAACTAACTTGTCTAAAGAAAATTAACCTTCCTGTAGACTTTGTAGGACTCTCTAGTGCTTTGCCTGCACCTTTAGTTGTTTGATTTTGCTTGTAATACAAGACTACAGTATAAGTATTCGGCACCCCATCTGAAACCCGCAGCACTCTTCTACTCAAGGGCAGCGTCAGTGAAGATTCATTGGTTTTGAATGTTAACCTCTTCATCAATCAAAATGGTCCTTGATGGTCAAGTGGGAGGTGATTTTAATTTGTAAAAATATAATTCAACTCCCGGGTTAATGATATCATTAAACTGACGCAGATTCATGATAATGAGGTCAAATTAATTATCAACGTTGGCCAAAATACTTGTAAAGGAATAATCTTTCACAGGAATTTAAGGAGAATGGAAGAAAAAGAAATTCTTGAAAACACGAAGAACTAAAGCACAGTGGACATGAATTGCACGACCAAGAAAGATGAGAAATTGCAAATGAAAACTGGATAGTTATTTTTTGCCTTTTGCTTCAACTAAAATCCCTGAATAGGTCAATATTGGATATGGGCAAATGTGACCTAATATTAAAAAAAAATAAATAAATAAAAAAAACAATGTGCTGTAATCACTGCCGAAAAATTGACCACATTTCATTACAATGCAATGATAAGGATACAAATAAATTTACTTGTGGTAACTGAATGTACTGAGGACACTTTCAGATGTGCCACTTGTGAAAGTCCCGATTATTGTGGCTGTGCTAAGTGCAGCAGCTTGAAGGAGAGTGAAACATTAACATATATGAAAGGGCATGATGTTCGTTACTGTGAAGCCTAGAGGAAAGTTGAAGGTTTGAGTAGCAAACCCAATACTTCGTACGTCAGCAATTAGCAACACTCTCGGTGCAAGCAGTATCAGTCAGGAGCTAGTGGATACTGAACAAAAAAAAAAAAAAAAAAAAAAAGAAATTACAAGATCAAATTGAAAAATTGAACAATACAATTAAGAAAACTGCTAAATCAACCTATGAAAAGCAGCATCATAAGTAGGATGATACCAAACTACAATCTGGATCACACCTCATCAGAGGCTGCTCCTGCCAGGACTTCAACTGTTCCTCGGAACAGATCATGGAAGAGACAAGATATGTAGGTTTTTTGTCCAAAATTACCCATGGGAGTTTCCGAGGATGTG
>NC_061843.1:18114560-18117060 GCF_019202785.1 Penaeus chinensis | reverse complement strand
CCATGAACAAGACTAATGAGTTATATATATCATGAATGTCTTAATGTAGGTCACATGTCGGTAACTTAATGTTGCAGTTATGTTCTGCTTTATTAAAATATTAATGAACTTTCTTGTTTTTTTTTTTATTTGCATTTCTGATTATATTATTAGCGTTCATGAGATAATTACTAAGTGTGGAACTCTGGGTTGACTATGTCAGTTTTCGTGTTGGTTTGTGTTATAGATGTTGTGCATGTGTGTAGGCATTTAAGTGTGTCCCATTTTTGTACGTGTGCATTATGTGTGACGCTTAAGTCTATAGATAAATATTTACTCTGTATACTTCTGTAGAAGCGACATAGCGCAGTGGTAGAGTGCTAGCGTTGCAATTGCAATGTTCCTAATTCGCGCCTGGATAGCCTTCCTCAGCTGAATTAGCTGTGAGTGAGACCGGCTTCGTGTTACGGTCAGAACGGATCACCCTATCGCATCACCCCGCGGCGTAGTGTGCTTTTGCCTCTGCGAATATGACCCCCACGTCCAGTTGGAAAATGATGCTAACTCTAACTCTTGACACTCTTGTTAAGAACCGTTCAGAATCAAAAGATCGCTATTTCCAAAATGTCCTTTGTTTTTTATTATTCTTTATATTTACTTGTTTATTTATTTATCTATTCTTATTTATTCTTATTACGTATGCGTATTTTTGTTTTTGTTTTTGTTTTTGCTTTTGTTTTTTAAGTACGTGTGTATTTACCATCATTTCACTTCGTCTCAAACATCAGGAAAAATAAGGAAATGACGAATGCCTGGTGCTTTTACTAGCATATCAAGGACATCAACATTGCAACTGATTATATTGCAATGAGAGACACTAAATCAAGAGATACTCGTTTATCTTACAACTTAGATAACGAGACAAATTCCATACCACTGATAAGACAATAGATACATAATCTCTTATCGTCTGATGAGATAGATGAGACACATTTTTTGACAAATAAATCCGTCTGCAGATCAAGGTCATCACGAAAGGTCACCGTATAGGGCAGGGGTCAAAGGTCATTACTTACTCCGTGTTCCGAAGGTGACCTCCGCGAGGAACATCAAGAGGGATAAAATGATCCCTGTTGAAAAAAAAAAATAAATAATGATAATAATCGTCTTTCTTCTTCTTCTTAATTGATGGTGTAATATAAATTTGGAAACACTAATGATGATGACGATGATAATGATAATGACAATGATAATGTTAATGATAATGATAAAGATTGATGATGATAATGAGGATGATGATGAGAATGGTGATAGCAATAACAATAACAACAAAAATATTGATAATGTTATTATTAATTCAACAGTAACAATATCTGATAACGCTAATAACAATAGTAACAATGTTAGAAAATAATAACATTGATAATGATAGAAATAACAATAATAATGTCAATAATAATATTAATAATTTTTATCTAAATACTTACAGCAATAATAATATTATTATTGTCATTATCATCATTATTAATAAAATCATTATTATCATTATTATTATTATCACCATGTATTTGTAACATTATATATGACCGCAATTAAAAACATCTTTCATCCATTATTATCATTATTAGGACTATTGTCATCTTTATTATTATCATTATTATTATTGTTATTATTACTATCATTATCACTGTTATTGTTATTATTATAATGAATATCATCGAAATTATCATCAGCATCATCGTCATCATCATGACCATCATCACCACTGTTATAATAATTATCGTCATCATGATAAATCATTAATTAATAATCTTCTCTCGTGTTTCCGTCATGGTTACCATCACTAAAAGTTTATCATTATTATTAATATTGCTATTATAACTACTACTATAACTAATACTATAACAAATTAATAATACCATTGCTGCTATGCCATTATTATAATCACAACAAAATTCTGATATATGAAAACTAAGAATGATTTATTATAATAACTAAAGTTGTAAATTAGAAAAAAAATATATAATAATGATAATGATCAAGGTACATAAAAAGTAATTTTAAATTCATTAAAATGATGATTTTAATGATGAGAAAGATAACAGTATCAATTGTTATAAAGATGATATAAATATTAATGGTGACGGTAAGGATAACAATTATTTTAATTATCATCATCATTATTGTTATCATTATCATAATCCTAATAAAAGTATTAATGATATTTGGAATCACTGAACGAAGAAAATAACAGTACTGATCAAGGTACTTAAAAAGCACTTTTAAGTTCCCCTAATAATGAAAGTGATGAGAGTGATGATGATAATAGTAGCAGTAAAGATGATACAAGTAATGACAGTGTGAGGTTGTGTGGATATGTGTGTTTATGTTTACTTACCTATGTCTATGTATATGTAATCACTTATATGATGACGATGCATGTGTGTTTGCACGTGTGCATGTACATTTTTGTGTGTGCTTGTTTGGACGCGTATTTGTGTGCGTGCTTGTGCATATTCCT
>NC_061843.1:18087060-18104560 GCF_019202785.1 Penaeus chinensis | reverse complement strand
TCACACAGGCGACCGCTCCCGTCTAGACGTCCGGAATGGTTTCCGAGTACCGCCCCCCCCCTCACTGAGGTGAGACAACCTTTGGATGGTTGCTTCAGAGGGATGAAAGGAACCAGCTGACAAAAAGGACAAAACCCCCCTTCCCTCACTGAGGTGAAACAGCCTTTGGATGGCTGCTTCAGAGGGAAGGGGGAAACACTTTGAAAAGACACAGGTCCTTTCCTTCCTCACTGAGGTGAAACAACCTTTGGGTGGTTGCTTCAGAGGAATGTAAGGAACTGCCTGGCAAGAACGCAAAACCTCCCTTCCCTCACTGAGGTGAAACAGCCTTTGGGTGGCTGTTTTAGAGGGAAGGGTGAACTACTTCGAAAAGACACAGGTCCTTTCCTTCCTCACTGAGGTGAAACAACCTTTGGGTGGTTGCTTCTGAGGGATGAAAGGAACCAGCTGGCAAAAGTGCAAAACCTCCCTTCCCTCACTGAGGTGAGGCAGCCTTTGGATGACTGTCTCAGAGGGAAGGAGGAATCCCTTTGAAAAGACACAGGTCCTTTCCTTCCCCACTGAGGTGAAACAACCTTTGGGTGGTTGCTTCAGGGGAACGAAAGGAAGTGCCTGACAAGAACGCAAAACCTCCCTTCCCTCACTGAGGTGAAACAGCCTTTGGGTGGCTGTTTTAGAGGGAAGGGGGAACTACTTTGAAAAGACACAGGTCCTTTCCTTCCTCACTGAGGTGAAACAACCTTTGGGTGGTTGCTTCAGAGGGATGAAAGGAACTGCCTGGTAAAAGTGCAAGACTCCTCTTCCCTCACTGCAGTGAAGCAACCTTTGGGTGGCTGCCTCAGAGGGCTGAGCAAAAGGGCTCCAAACAATGATGTCTCGTAGGTGGAAGGGCATCCCCTCTGGTCTCTCCCCAGGGGTTTACACCTACCCACGCGTTTGCCGTGCGTGGCAGCCTTGTGCGCTGTGGAGACGGGAGTCCTGGAGGTTGAGCGATGGCGTGAACGAGTACGCCCTGCGGCTAGCAACACGCCTCTTTGGTCCTCTATTCCAGCAAGACAGGCGGCCTGATCCCGGCCCGGTCACGGTCAATCGGCTGGTCTCCCCCGGGAGGCTAGGGTCAAGCAGCCATGCCGCCATTGGCACTCACAATGGTCCGTGAGTGCCGTCACAATGGCTATTGGCTGCGTATATCCTCTCATCACTCCTGTTGCTGCTAGACACTGGTTCTGACACTCCGCTTCCCCTTGTTGGACTCCGTGGTGGGTGGGGGCGTGAGAGGATGAAGCACTTACCAATTCATGGAAAAAATAATCAAACACCCCCCACAGACTGAACTTAAAGTTGACGAACCGCGCAAGGCCCAGACCACGGTAGTCACCATGAAGGCATATGTGCCTTCCGGTGGCAAAAGAAAGCCCCAAGCACAGGATGACACTGTCACCCCTGCTGCTAAGGTGGACAAGACCGAAGCCAATGGGTCTGTCCACCGAATAGTCAAAGATCTTGACTCGCGAGCTGGCCTCTCCAGGCCAGCAGCTAAGCCAGGGAGGCCCCTGAGTTCACAGACGGCCTCCCCGACTGAGAGGGGAGAGCAGGCTGAACCAGCCGCATCATCTCCTGCCTCCTCAAACAAGCCCGAAAGCCGAAAGGGCGGGCCGAAGCGTCCGAGGCCGGATACCGACTCTGATGAAGAGTCGGGACCCCCTAAACGCTTCGCCCAGTTCAAAGTGCCAGCTAAACCCGAAGGCTTCGACAATGCCTACCAATTGGTCAGGGCATTGGAGTTGCAACGGAAAATCCGGTTGTCGATCCGGGTCGCCCGAGATCAGGGCATGATCATAATGCCCAAAGATCAAGCTACCTTAAATTTCCTCCGGGAAACGAAGGAGCTAACTGATGGGAGAAAAGTGAGTCTTTCCCCACTAAGTCCCGAGGAAAAGAGAACAAAGATGGTGCTACTTGGCTTCTCAGTCTCGTACGATGTGGAGCTGATCGCTTAACACCCACAGGTCGTGCAGGCTTCCCGAATGTCGAAGGGGAAGACCCCAACCAGGCAAGTCCTGGTGACCATGAAAGGTGCCCCAACCACTGCCCTTGATCTGGGTAACTGGGGCACCTACAACCTTCGAACGTATGTACCAGAACCACCTCGGTGTTTCAAGTGCCAGAAATACGGTCACCACAAGGCTAACTGTACAGCCAAGCCTAAATGTGGTGTCTGTAGCAAGGCACACAACACAGAGGTATGCCTCAAGGCATACAAAGAGGAAAAGAGGGACACAACAGCCAAATGTCCCAACTGTGCCAAGAAGCATCATGCCTGGAGCCTGACTTGCTCTGTCAGGAAAAAGGCGGCCCTCAGGCGACAAGAGGTTGCTCAAAACCGATCAGACTTTGTTCCTGCCCCACCGGGCACCCATGTCTGGGGAAGGAACAAAAGCGAAAAGGCCCCCCGACCTCCTAAGAGGAAGGAAGCCGCCCCCCAGCCGACACCGGATGTCTCCAACAAAAAGGAGTTTCCGACAATGCCAAAGGTGCAGAAAAAGAAACTAAAGAAAAAAGTTTCTAAGAGCACCACAAAAACCTCCCCAACAGATGATCATCTCCTCTTTGACGAGGACGATATGACTCTCCTGTTAACTGCTGTTGTCACAGCAGTAGCAACAGCCCTGGGGAGGTCGAGTAAGGAGGCCGAGAAGGCAGTTTCGGTCGCCATGACGGCAATGACCCAGACTGTCGCAGCCCTGAAGGGAAGAAAGCTGGCTAGAGAAAAACCAGCCTCACCCTCACCCCAGGACGAGACTCCCCTCCCCACTCCAAACCAGGCCATGCCTTCACAGGCAGAGCCAAAACAGGCTGAATCTGTGCAGCCAGAGCCAGATCACGCTGACCTTGCCCAGGCAAGGCCAGCAAGGCCAGCCAAGAAAAAGCCTGAGAGAAAAGCCGAACCAACCAAAGTCAGAGCTACCAAAGGCTCTCCACCCCCCAGTGGACCCAAGGATAGCCTGACAATAGACGAGGAGCCCTCAACCAGCGAGGACCTCGCAATGGAGTTGTCAGACTCCGACGATGTCTCTGATGTAACTATCACTGAGTAACATCATGACACACCATCTAAGCATCCTACAGTGGAACATCAATAGCTTCTCTGCAAAGAACGCTTTTCTCCAAGCAGTAGTGCGATCAAGGAACATTGACATTGTCATGCTCCAGGAGACATTAACAGTGGACACTGTTCGCTTCTCAGGGTACCATGCCTTCACACTGCCACGAACACCTGGCAAGAGAGGCTTGATCACCCTTGTGAGAGCAACAATCCCCTGCTCCGCAATAGCCGATGCATCGCACTGTGGAGACGATGTTGAATCCCTTGCCGTCGAGGTTCACCTGGCCAAGGGGCCCCTCAAACTGTACAATGTGTACTTTAAAGCTTAGACATCAGCCAGGTCTGTGCTTCTGCTGCACACGACCGAGTGATCATAGGGGGAGACTTCAATGCACACCACCCCATCCTGGCTCCCTGCCGGGCACCGGATGCGGCCGGCTATCACATAGCCGACGTGCTAGAGACATTCCCTGAGATCGCTCTCCTCAACACCCAAGAGCCAACGCATGTCGGAGGAGGGGTCCTAAACCTCACCCTGGCCACTGCGACTCTGGTGGGGAGGATTGGTTGGTGTGTCGATGAGACCGTCACAAGTGACCATTACGGCACTATAACTACCCTCATGGATGCTGGCCCAGCCGAAATCCTAAGACCGAATCCAAGATGGAAAACAGACAAGGCCAACTGGCAGGCGTTTCAAAACGCCTTGGCCCTCTGTCTGAGATGCAACAATCCCCCACAAAGCGAAAATGTGGAAGTGCTCGAAGCCAGCCTGCTAAACGCCATTAATGAAGCAGCCTCACAGACCATACCCAAAACTCGGCCTGGGTCCAGAAGTCACAAAGACGCCTGGTACTTCAATGACGAGATCAGGGAGGTCAACCACAGGGTGAACATGTGCCGAAAACTATTCCGAAGGCAAAGAACCCCTGACAACATATCCCTCCTAAGGGAAGCTGTCACGGATGCCAAGGAAACTGCCAACAGAGTCAGGCAGGAAAAGTGGCTGGAATGGTGTGAGTCCTTCGACCACCAAACCACCCTTTCAGAGCTGTGGCAACAGGTCAAGCGAGCTACCAGCCGCTCAGCCCCGAGGTGCACCCATCACGACCCCCAAGCAGAGGCTAACAGACTGGCGCACGAGTTCTCTGCGAGAACGAGCAGCAACAGTCTGCCAGCCGAGCTGAGGGCAAGACAAGAGCTTCTACAGCCAGACAGACACGCTCAGATCAGAGAAAGGGCAGCCGAACCCGATAACTCAGACGTTATCTTTTCTCTGAGGGAACTAAGGAAAGCCTATAAAACCAGTTCCAACACAGCCCCGGGCTCTGATGGGATCTCGTACCCCATTATCTCCCACCTAGGACTAGCAGGTGAGCGTGCACTCCTGCAACTCATCAACAAGTCCTGGGAAACTTCCACTCTACCCCAGAGTTGGAAGAGGGCTACCATAGTTCCCGTCCCAAAACCAAAGGAGCCGGGGAAGTACCGCCCCATCTCTCTGCTCAGCTGCCTGGCCAAGACGGCCGAGAGGATGCTACTAAACTGGCTTCAATGGAAAACGGGACCTCCGCACGTACACCTTCACGGGTTCACAAGGGGCATGGGCACAGCACACAGCTTAGCCACGCTCTTAAGCACAATCAGTAAGGGCCCAGCTGTGGTGGTATTCCTTGACCTGGAGAAGGCTTTTGAACTGGCAAGTCCGCTTGCCATTCAGGAAAGCCTGATCCAGAAGGGAATCAGAGGAAAGCTCTTGGCTTGGATAGGTGACTACTTCAGGAACAGGACTGCCAATGTCAAATTCCAGGGTCACCTATCGCAGCACATGCCGCTCGAAAATGGAACGCCACAGGGTGGGGTTCTCAGTCCAGCCCTATTCAACACTTTAATGTCCTGCATCCTCAACATAAACCTCCCAGTGGGATGCCAGATCATCTCGTATGCAGACGATCTCGCTATCACCTCCACTGGACCACGCAGCCAGAATAAAGCCCAGCGTTGTCTGGACCTCGTGTCAGAGGAGTGTTGTAGGACAGGACTAAAGATCTCTGCTGCCAAATCCAAAGCCATGGCTTTGAGACAGAGAGTTCGAGGCACAAGACTGAAAATCCAGGGAGTGGAATTAGAATGGGTCAAGGACTACCTATACCTTGGGGTAAGGATAGACCGGACCCTCTCCTTCCATAAGGAGGTCCAGTACCTGGTTGACCGAACCAAAGCAAGACTGTCTGTCATGAGAGCAATGACTGGGAGACGCATAGGGGCCAGACACAAAGTACTAAGATCATTCTATGTACATGCTGTCCGGCCCATTGTGGACTATGCCTCAGTCGCTCTAATTGCTGCAAAGAAAAAGCACACAGACAAATTAGAAACAGTCCAAAATGAAGCTGCCAGGATCATTCTGGGTGCCCCGAGGTGGACGAAGGTCCTCAACCTCCTGATGGAGGCAAACCTTCTCCCCCTGGACTCACGAATCGATCTAACGGCAACACAATTCCTGTCAAAGGTCATCCAGGCTCCCAGGAACACAAGCCTAAGACAAAAATTAGTCAGATGCCTCGAACAAGACAACGAGCTCGTTGCAAACAACTCCTGGCTGTCTCATACAGCCAGGGTGTTGATACGCCATCAGCTCAAAGAACAGCTTCTTGCTAAGGGCATGGACTCCCCCCACCCCGACTTTGCCGAAGCCCCGCCGTGGGCACTGAGCCTGATAGAGTTCAACATAATGAGCCTGTCAATGAAAAAGAGCCTATACCCCATGCCTAGCCTAAAGGCAGAAGCCCACAGGGTCATTGCAGCCATCACTCCTCCGGGTAGTAGAACATACTACACGGATGGATCGGTCGATCCCTTGAGCCACACTGCAGGCGCCGGCTTTGCAGCTAGGGATGCCACGCGATCCATGAGGGTAACAGACAACGCCTCCTCGCTACAGGCAGAGGCAGTTGCAATCATGGGAGCCCTAGGCCACGCGTCCCTAAGGGAAGGACACGTGGTCATACACACAGACTCCAGGGCAGCCATTGACTGTCTTCAGCACAGCTCACCCACAGACAACATCTACCTACTGACCACGATTCTCACAATGGCACAGAGAATTCTTGCTCAGGGTAGAAGAATTATCATCAACTGGGTCCCAAGCCACATCGGCATCAGAGGGAACGAGCTTGCTGACAGACTACCCGTCGCTGGCAGGGGTATGCCCCCAAATCCCATGACGATAAAACCGAGCCGAAAATTACTTATGGAGAAGTGTGCCTTGGTCGGTCGTACCTTCCTACGGCAGCTCCACAGAGAGGAAACGAGAACCTCCCCCTCGGCCAGCTGGTACTCAGACGCCACAGGCTCTGAACCACTGGCACTCTCTGAAGTAAGCAACAGAGGTACCGAAGTCGTTCTTCACAGAATGCGCCTAGGTTACCACTGTGCATGGCAGATTATCCCAACAATCGAACGCGATGAATGGTGCTGCAAGCACTGCGGCGAGCCGAACGCCACACTAGTCCACTACCTAGAAAATTGTAACCATACACAATTCCTGAGACATGGACCGCCCACAACAGCCGCCGTGCTGGTAAAGAGGCTATGCGAAATGCTTACACCATGGCGGCAGGAGCGCTTGCTGACAATCCCGCCGCCACGGTAAGCACTGAGTGTCAGACAACTCAATGAGACAGCCGTAAAAAAGCTGACACAGGCCGGGCCATATCTAGAAGGCCCGGGCGAAGCTAGAACTTCGCAAACCAAACCCCCCCCCCCCCTCCTCCAGCAGGTAAAGTAGGCGTTTACCTCTAGCTGAACGTAGGAGTAGATCCCTTCCCTTCTTCTTGAACCTAGCTGCTTCCATCTTCCCTTCACCTTGTAAACACAACATCGGGCAGCTTCAAATTATCCAAGGACTCGGCAGCAATTATGCGGGTAACGAGTGGGAGGTCACAGTCGCCAGGTGTTTCGTCGACTTAAGTTTGATATATATATGATTTGTAGATTCTCTGATGTTTCTACTGGCAAAATGAGACAGCCACGAATAGCTGACACAGGTCGGCCCATATATATATGGAAGGCCCGGGCGAAGCTAAATCTTCGCTAGTATCAAACAACATGTGTGATGTTTGTATTTCCGACGAAGATATAATCGAAATTGGTCTTATTTATTTCTTGTATTTTGAAAGGATTCATTCTCATTCATATCTTTTCTACATATATATGCGTATGTAAAATTATTGTAAATGGTGAGATACGAGAAAGGAATATCATCGAGATACACCCAACCATGAGAGGTCTCCAGAAGGTACACAAGCCAGGCGTACCGTGAGACCTCACCTCTGGTATTGGCAGCGCTCCCCATTCCTTTGCTTGGCCAACCCCCGGCGATCAGAGTTCAGGGTGAAGAAATATATATGTGTGTATGTGTGTGTGTGTGAATCTTCGATGTGACTGTGACACCACTGTGCATAACCCGACACTCAGGAAATGCAAGGACAGAAATTTTCCAGAAGAAAATATCATACAGGCGCATTATTCTCTCTCTGAGGGTTACTGGAAGGCAGGCTTGTCACATTTCCGCCACTCTGGGAAGCCATGAGATGTCCCCCTCAACATCATTGAACATTCTAGTTGTTATGTAGAAATAAACTTTTTTTTAAGAGCAAGTTATAGGGTTTATTCTTGACTTTGTAATCGTCGTGAAATGAGGAAAAAAACAGAGCAGCTTCGATGAGTGGCACAAAATATTGTATAGTGGACAATATGAGACCATTTTTTCTGGACTATCGGGATCGATGGAGAGGTGAATGAGGATTTGGAGGAGGGGTGAAAACGACAAATTTGGATACATGACCTTCCCCACTAATGGCGAATCCAGAGCAGTGACAAAGACGAATAACGGAAATGGACCGTACATTGGTGTAAATGTTGTAAAGGAAGAGGCTATAAATCACGTACTAAAACGACTGAACACAATGCTCAAGAGTTAAAGGAAGATTAGTAAACTAAGAATAGCCTTGATTGGAGGGAAGCAACAGCTAACAAAGAAGCAGAATGATGCCTACCGATGATCCTTCGGCAAGGCCATCCGGGAAGCTCTCCGCACCTGACTGAGGGTTTACACCGCGGATAGCCCATTTAACCCTTTTACAGATACACTGAAATCATATACATCCCCTGTGTGATAAACAATTTCTGTATTTTCTAAATAACATTTGCAGCATTCTTTCATATAGCACATGTGCATATAATTGTTGACAGTAAGGAAATCATTGTATATTACAATATTCCTTATGGAAAAATCTGTTTATATCATGGGGTACAGTTGGCAGCACCAAGTATCCAACCGACGGTTACACCGTGGGACTGGCATGGGACCTGTGACTTGCATAATCCGGGATCGCCACCTTAGGCTATATGGGCACCTAGCTCATTTCCCTGTGGATGACCCTGACCATCAGATTCACGAGATAATCCTGGGTGGAGGACGACCTATGGCTTGGGCAACTCGACGAAACCTCCCGAGAGGAGTTCTAGATGGGCCGAAGGCCTTCCTGAAAACTCGCTATGAGGGACCCTCGAAACAAGGATGGATGCCACCATGCGCCCCCGTAGGTGTTAGTCCATTGATGATGATATATATATATACATATACATATATATATATATATATATATATATATATATATATATATTCATATATATAATATAATATAATATATATGCATATATACACACACACATATATATATATATATATATATATATATATATATATATATATATAATATAATATAATATATATGTCTATATATATGAATATATAATTAATATAATATATATACATATATGTAATATAATGTAATATATATATACATATATATAATATAATATAATATATATGTATATATATAATATAATATAATATAATATATATGCATATATATAATATAATATAATATATGTATACATATATATATATATATATATATATATATATATATATAATATAATATGATATAATATATATACATATATATATATATATATATATATATATATATATATATATAATATGATGTAATATATATGTATATATAATATAATATATATGCATATATATATATATATATATATATATATATATATATATATATAATATAATATATATGCATATATATATATATATATATATATATATATATATATATATATAAATATATATATGCATAAATAAACATATAATCTCCCATGTGTGCATGAGTATATATATATATATATATATATATATATATATATATATATATATATATATATATATATATATATATATATTTTTTTTTTTTTTTTTTTTATACAGCTATTCATTCCATTACAGGACACATGCCTCTCTCAATTCACTATTGGGAGGTTATATGGCAGTGTCACCCTTGCCTGATTGGATGCCCTTCCTAATCAACTGCAGTTCGGCACGCGGTGACTTCCCCTGTGACACCTGCGCTTAACTTCTCAAGGCGATATGTCGTTTAATATATATATATATATATATATATATATATATATATATATGTGTGTGTGTGTGTGTGTGTGTGTGTGTGTGTGTGTGTGTGTGTGTATGTATATACGTATAGATATACATATATTTTCGCATATATAAATATATATATATATATGTGTGTGTGTGTGTGTGTGTGTGTGTGTGTGTGTGTGTGTGTGTGTGTGTGTGTGTGTGTGTGTGTGTGTGTGTGTGTGTGTATGCGCATGTATACATATATATGTACACTCACACATACACACACACACACACACACACACACACACATATATATATATATATATATATATATATATATATATATTTATACTGTATGTATATATACATATAGATAAATATGTTTACATATAATTTACATGTACTTATATGTTTATACACACACACACACACACACACACACACACACACACACATATATATGATATGTACATACATACATATAAATATTATTTTTCCCGACTGCTTTCCAAATCCTACGAAAGGAAGCAATAAGAGGACAGCTTTCCCTTTATGTGAGTTTTTCTATTATATTTCCAAACACACTGACGGACGGAAAGCATATGCAAGCCTACCAGAAGTCCAGTTGCTTCGCCAAGATCTCGATGATTTCCCCCATGTAGCCGACCACCGCGAAGTACGGAGCTTCGCCGATGATGAACTTGATGTGGGGCCCGAACTGCGGGTTTCAGTGACCGTGTTATATCGGTGCTGCTACATTTACTGCTAAACTTTGTGGCTTTTGTGCTGTTGTTGGTATTATTACTAATGTTATAGTTACAGTTGCTAAAATTATTATCATTATTGTTGTCATCATTCCGTCATTATCATTAATATTACTTTTTGCACATGCCTATATACATACACTTGTATGTATATAAATACATGCATTCACACAAAGAAGCAATTGAACA
This sequence comes from Penaeus chinensis, assembly GCF_019202785.1. NCBI lineage: Eukaryota > Metazoa > Arthropoda > Malacostraca > Decapoda > Penaeidae > Penaeus > Penaeus chinensis. Next base: position 18,093,993 of record NC_061843.1, on the reverse strand, counting down.
CACACAAATATATATATACATATATATATAGATATATATAGATATATTTATATTATATATATATATATATATATATATGTGTGTGTGTGTGTGTGTGTGTGTGTGTGTGTGTGTGTGCATGTATAAATCATGTATATATATATATATATATATATATATATATATATATATATATATGTGTGTGTATATATATATATATATATATATATATATATATATATATATGTGTGTGTATATATATATATATATATATATATATATATATATACATACACACATAAACAAACATACACAACCGTGTACATATACTTCATCATACCCGCTCGATACAGAGTTTAAGACACTGCTCCCTCCCTGCAACGTTGTTTGAATAGGTCACAAAGTCCATGGTGTGCGTTTGTCTTCCTCTCTCTGCCACAGCAACGCACAAACAGGCCAGTTGTTCCTTCTTATCCGTATTTATGATTACTTCCTCTCTACGACATTTCCCTGCGATGGTATTAACTGTGAAAACCAATCGATGTTAAAGTTATCAAATTGATAGTGTGATAATATGAAATTTATTTTACGAGACTGAATGCCTTTTTTTTTCAGAAGAAATTTAATCAGAAGATACCATCTGTTATATAAAAACTTCAATAAAGGTATTATATTTGAGACAATTGATCATGGGCTTCTATAATGCAAAACACTAATAGCCTTAAATGCTAAAGGGCTTGAAGTTTATACACAGATTAGAAATATTATATTTTCAACAGGTTAGCAATCATAATCGGTGGTTGCAAATGTCAAAAACAAAACATCACAAACTGAGAAACTCACTTTAAAGGTCCATGAAACATTCCCCTCCCTCTCCCCTCTCTCTCCCTTTTATCCTTACTCCTCTCTTCGTTCCATTATTATCATTATTGCATTGTGCACACGCATGTATCTATCCTTTATACAAAAATCGACTTTAGAGCATCGAGAGAAGACACTTTCATCGCACGAAAACTGGACCTTCAGGAAGCAATCGAATTTTAACCATAAGTCAATTTATCGTCCTGGCATCACATAACAAATGGTCGACGTTATTGGGTTTTCAAAACTGTATGTAAAGGTTCTTCCCAGTCTCGATGAAATGCCTTTCTATAATCAATATAATTTAAATATAACTTTGAATTCCCAGTCTGGACCAATATCTAACTTTTCGTCTACGTGTACTATATTAGCCATATTCCAATCTATTGAAAATTATTCGAAATGGGTACTTTAGAAGTAATGTTTCATAACCATTCTGGAAATCTGACATTTTATGCGTTCTGTTTCCTTTGTAAGTCGAGTTAGTGTTGACTATTCCTACTACGCATCGTTACATATATTGTGCAATATACCTTATGTACTGTACTGTAATTTTCCGGGAAGTTTATTACCTCCGTTCTGCCGAATCATTAGCCCCTTTAAATAGTTCCTCGTTAAGCATTAGATTGATTGTTTTGATTATTTTAATTAATTTTTCGTGAGTTTTTTTTAGAATTCTCCTGATTTCATGCGTTATGATAATGTAGATTATTATTATCATAGTTATTATTATTATCATTGTAATCACAAATATTATTGCTACTATTATGTTTTATCGTTATTACTTTTATCATCATCATCATCACATCACTAGCATTATTATCCTTATTATCATTGTTATTATTATTACTACAACTACTATTACTGGTATCATAATTACTATTATAATTGCTAGCATTATTGTAATTATCACTATTTTTATTGTTATTGTCATTACTCTAATTGTTATTATTAGCATCATTATCATTACTATTGTTATCGTCATTTATTATTATTATTATTATCATTATTATTATTATTATCTACATCATGATTGCTATTATCATTACAATTATGATTATTATTGTTATCATCATCATCATCATTATATAGTTGTTGTTGTTATTATTATCATTATTACTATAACTGCTACTAGTACTATTATCATCATCATTATTTTTATTTTCATTATTATCGATATAATTACCAATATTTTCACTAGTTATCATTATTATCATTAGTATTATATTATTATTATTATCATTATTATTATTATTATTGTTGTTTTTATTATTATTATTTTCAATATTATTATTATCATTGCTATTAGTATTATCGCTGTTGTTGTTATTGCCATCATTAAAAATATCATTATCATAATCATTATTACTAATACTATCATTGTTATTATTACTAGCATTATTATATTTACATTATTACCATTCTCATTTTTAGAATCATCATTGTTATTTTTGTATAAAAGGTATGAATGAGAATGAATATCTTCACAATACAAGAGATGTATTTGACCGGTTTCGACTATGTCTTCGTCAGAAATACATGTTATTTTTATTAAGATTTTTACCATTATCAGTATTATTACAATTATTATCATTATTACGGTTATTATCATCATTTTCATTTTATTATCATTATCTTGTCTGTTATTATCATTATTGTTATTATTACTATTGCCATTCATCATCATTATTATTATTATTATCAAACTATTATCACCATTATTAACTTTATAATTATTACCATTGTTATTATCATAATCTTGAATACTTTTATATTTTATTTCAATATAAAATAGTACTTCATCTTGAAAATCATATACCAAGTGACTGCAGACTTCCCTGTCCTTTTTCACAAGTATCAGTTCCAACTTTTGTATTTTATTTGCCTTGAATAAATATTCTAATTAATGTTTTGATAATTGTTCTCTTCATGTCTTTACGGAAACCTTGTGATTATTAAAAATATCATTATCATAAATAATATTACTAATACTATTTCATTGTTGTTATTATTATCATTATTGTTGTTACTATTTTTTGCCATCATTATCATCGTTGTTATTATTATTGTTGTTGTTGTTATCATTACTGTTATTTTTATTATCATTATAATAATTATTATTGTTGTTATTATTACTATTATTATTATTATTATTATTATTATTACTTTTATTATTATCATTTTTATCATCATTATTATCATTATCATAATCGTAGTTTTTATCATTATTAATATTATTATTATCGTTATTGATAGTATTATCATTGTCATTATTCTTATCACTGTTGTTTTTAATATAATTATTTTTTTCTATCATTATCATAGTAATTATAATCAGTATCATTTTCTAAAAAAGTTCCTACTTGCCTGCTAATCCTTATTTTTATTGTTTTCAATGAAAACCTCTGAAGTTTGGTCTTGATACTTCTGCTAAACCCGTTTTATCTACACTTTATATATATAAATAATATATATATAATATATATATATGTATACGTAATAAATATATGTATATATATATATATATAATTACAAAGGTAGATTGATAGATATACATATATACATATGATAGATAGATAGATAGATAGACAGATAAGACAGATATAGATATTCATTCATACTATATATACATATATATATATATATATATATATATATATATATATATATATATAGTGATATATATGTGTGTGTGTGTGTGTCTGTGCACATATATACTTACATAAACACACACACACACACACACATATATATATATATATATATATATATATAAACTTGTATACAGATATATATAGATATATTTATGTATATATAGATAGTATATAATATATAGATTATAATATAAATAATTTTATTATAATCGAAATTTTAATAATAATAATGATATACATATACAGACATATACAGATATAGACAAATGTGTATACATACATATGTATGTACATACATACATACGCACACACACACACACATTCACACGTGTGTGTGTGTGTGTGTGTGTGTGTGTGTGTGTGTATGTGTGTATGTATGTATGTATGTATGTATGTATGTATGTATGTATGTGTGTGTGTGTGTGAGGAATACCCACATCTGACAACATGTATAATGAATCAATAGAAAAAGAAAATGGCAGTGGCACTTTTCACAAAACACACTTTCGATAACATACAAAAGCTTAATAAACCGAGAGAAAGAAATAGCAAAGACACGAGGCAGCACAGCGTTCTGAGAAGGAAGGCCGAGCGAGAGGCTTTGTAACTTTGATCAAGATTGACTTTTTGTTTTCCGGAAAGCGGCGGGGGAGGGGGAGGAAGGAGGGGGAAGGGTAGGGAAGGCAGGTGGATGGGGGGAAGGGGGGGGGGATCACGTAGTAAGGCAACTCGAACGGAAGAGATAGGATCCTGTCTGAGGCAGAGGAGGAAGATGATTTTGGTGATAATAACGTGAAGTTGATGCTTATGGTGAGGATGATGACAAATATAACGAAGATAGTAATTACGATGATAATGAGGTTATTGTTATTATTCCGATTATTAGTGATTACAATTATCAAAATTAGTAGAGAATGTTTAGATATATCAATCAATCTAAACTGTTAAATAGTTTGTTTGGCAACAGAACCAGCCATGTAAATAACCGAATGGAGAATTGCTCTATATTTTTTTCATTTACTCTTATTACTCCTCTTTTACTTGATATTGTAGAGAAGAAAAAAATCTACCACTCATAAGCTGACTCCTCCCCCTCTGATCACTCATATCTGCTCACTTTTATCTGTCCGGAAGCCCGGGGATATCCTGAAGGAAGCAGGCGGTATGAGCGTTGTACCAGTACTTGTAGCAGCGATGTCAGATTCCAACGTAAGTCTGGCTTGCTGGCCTTGTTTTGTACTGTGGATCTACAAGTGTTTGGACATACTCAGAGGAGAGGTCACTGGCTTCTTATGCCCCCCCTTTTTCCTTCCAGAAAATTTGTATTATAGTAGTCTGCACAATCCTTGCTCTGCTGACTGTCTTGAGCGTTCTCTACTGCTGGTATCGTCGGCGCCCCCAGCGTGGGGCTTCGCTGAGGTCGTGCATTGTGGCCGCGACGATCGACGGCGGCGAAGAGCTTAAGCTGAGCGCCTTCCTGGCTGAGCTGAAGGCGAGCACCAGCCAGGCCTATCGTTGCCCCGGCGGCGATCGCCCTCCGCCGCAATGGCCGAGACAAGGGCCGGATCCTATGCGTGAATACTTCCGGCAGCGCCCGATCGCCCGCCCGACCCGCGTTCCGCCGTCGCCGCCGCAAGAAACTCGCCCGCGCAGGAGAGCAAAGAGGCGCCGCCGCCACAAGGCACCCCGCAGGAGCGCCCATCCCGCCACCAGGAGGAAGTCGCTGGTGGGCGCGTGCGCAGAGGCGCCCCCCGAAAGCGGCAGCGGCGAAGGCACCGCCGCCGAAAAGGAAAATCGGGCCGACGCCAGCGCCAGGCGCGCCGACAGCAGGGAGAACGACTACGCCCACGGATGGGGGTCGCGGCGCCGCGAGACCAGAGTGTTTCGGAAGGGAAGTGGCCGACGGAGGTCCCTCAGGAGAGGCAGATTGGTCCCTCTCGAGGCTCACCCTGCGGCTGGGGGAAGGACTCCCAGGCCCGCGAATCAGAGGCATTCCGCAGGACTCCATCACCCCGAGGATTGCGAGGATGTGGTGCCAGGTCCTCTTGGCTCGCCGACCTCCTCCTTCGCCAGTCAACGGGAGATCCTGACTCCTCCTCCTTCGCCTCCGCTCAGGCCGCCTGGCGAAAAATACCCCCCCTGCCCCCTCCTCAGTCCCTCAGCACCGCCTCCGACCCCCGCCATCAGCCCGAGGGAGATGGTCAGCCTCCTGGAGCAGCGGGCGGCCGCGTCCTTCCCCGTGCCGTGGGTCGTGGTCAGCAGCGTGGCCCCGAGCGAGCGCGGCGTCTGGCCGCCCCTGGCGCCCTGCCAGCGCAACAGGCGCAGGCTGCATTCGGGAATGTGCCTCCCTCGGGGATCAGACCTGCTCACGGCGGACGACGCGGAGGACAACCTCGCGACTTCGCCCGTCATCCGTCGCAGGTCAAGGAGCAAGGGCAAGGAAGGTCAAGGCAGGCCATTCACCCCGCCCACGCCAGATCTCAACAGCCATGGCTTCATTGTGTAAACAAGCGGAAGGTTGCTTAGTGCGATGGATAATAGTTTTCGCAACAGACAGACAGTGAATGTTCGTGTGAGCTGACATGTGACCCTTTGCAGCATTAAATGCACTGAATAATTTCCAGAAATTGTATCAATAAGCTAGTAATGACGTAACGCTAGTTCAAGATATAATTCCAGCTTTAACCCGCTGGGTTGGAATGGTATGGCGTACATGCCATGTCCACTGTGATTTTTAGCTTAGTATGTTTATATGTAGGTGGCTCCACAAGTACCAAGTCGACACGGATTCATTTCATAGTCCTATTATCTCGCTTGTTTATCCCATTTCTTGATTATCGGAAATAGTCTTTTATTATTAGTAGTAGTTCAGGGGTTGAATGTAAGAAATAACCGGAAAATGGTTGTATGTTTGATTTACTCCTTTAAACTAGTTTTCTTCCTAATTTATCGTCAATAGGAAATATAAATAAGGTGTAACGAGTGTATATTTAATTTCAAGCCATAATATGCTTCACGAATCTAAAAAAAAAAAAAAAAAAAGAAAAAAAAAAATCCGGTCTTATTGTCGAGTAAAAACATTTCCAGAATGTGCGATAGTTACCATGATTGTAGTGTGCGTTACAGTGTGCTCCACTGTAAGAAAATGAAATAAACACTTTAAACACACAAAGCGTTCGTTATGTTACTGTGTTTATTTCGTGGCGATGGTGGATAATAAGTGTAGAAAGGTAACGAAGAAGGTCCTTTGAGACTGCGGGGATTCTTTTACTTCTGAAATCACTTGTGAAATCAAGAGTGAAGAAACTACTTGCAAATGGTCGTTAAGAATTCGAGTACTATCTTCCATAACTTTCGAGAAAAAATACATGTGAAATAATAACACTGATACTTTCACTGCATAAAAAGTGCAATATGGCCAAATTTACTTTTTAACAAT
>NC_061843.1:18077060-18082060 GCF_019202785.1 Penaeus chinensis | reverse complement strand
TTTACTCCGCAATTTCCGTGATACGTAACATGGCCTCCCCAGATGTCTTGGCCGATAGTGTTGCCGTGCTTCGTTTGCGAAGGAAATGAGCGCGAGATTCGTTCGAAACACGACAAAAGCTTAGAGAAAACATAGTGTTCACTCGGTGTTAGACGTCATTTCCAAATTTACCAATACGGTACTATCTATCTTAAAGTAACCAATGAAATATTTCTTATTTGTAAATCAAAATGATAATATTCGAGAATGATATCGTGTAGTTTGGCAATTGGTATTTCATTAACACCGTTATCAGGAACGTAAAGAATTATGTCCTGAATATCACAGGAGAAACATATTAGAGGTATGAATGATAATTGTATTCATAAAGCTGTTAATACTCAAGATTTAAATTAAGGCCAGCTGAGGCAACAGGTCATAAACGAAGATCATTACAGTTTAGAAAAAAAGTAGAAGAGAAGAGAGGGCGAAAAGAAGAGAAGGCGAAAGAGAAAACTGTTAATACCGTGTGTGTGTGTGCATACACATACAGATATATAGCTGCGTACATACATATGGTGTCTTTTGTCTATGAATTGATGTATATGTCTTTTGTCTATGAATTGATGTATATGTCTTTTATGTTACCTTTTAGGCAGAGGCAATCCACCCACTACTGCAGTTTACGGAACCATTGAATGAATGCATATTTCGGACGTTTGCCTAAAATGAACATCTTTTAGGAAAATCGATTTTTGCAAACCTATAAGCGTTTATATATCTTTGCCTTCGGGAGAAAAAAAAAATCAATTGGAAGCAGTAAATGGGGAGGGAAGGTAGGAAAGGATTGGTGTGTTGCAATGAAGTTTTTCATTTATTTATTATCTTTTTAAATTTTCGAACCGCTTGTTTGCTCTTCTGATTCTTTCGCATAAAATTGGATGATTCAGTTCCTATCTCACACAGTGAGGGATCCAAGAGTATTCATCACTGCCTTATGTACAGTTTCCTGAGTCTTTCCCAACCAACAAGACCAACAAAACATTCCAGAATATCAACTATTAATTCCGAATTTCCATCCAACAAGAGTCTACAAGGTTTAATCTTTCCTCCAGAGTTAAAACCCCATGTTTGCACCCAGATATTTATTTTCCGCCCGCTGTTAGATTAATTGTTCTGCTGTTCCGTGTGCCTCGAAGTTCAAAGTCTTACATCTGCCGTGGTCTACGATACTCTAATTTTAGCATATAATTATTCATTATTTATGTCTCATAATGTCACTGCATAGGCGGTGCATTGGAATTCTCAACAGTGAGAAATGTGGGAATAAACATTATGATGAAAGTAATGATATGGTATAATGATAACATTAAAATAACCATATCAGTATCTCAGTAATCTCCAAAATGGTATAGTTAGCCATAAAATCTGTATTGTTAACATTTTCTCACACGCAAAATTTCTTATAGAAAACGAAGTTTAGATATGGATAACGTATCCATTTATCCACAGATTTTTTTTTTTTTTTTTTCATTGTGAGATCTACATTCGGAGACTGAAATCAGGAGTGAACCTTACCTATTTTAGTTTATCATAATAGCACCTGACAATTAAATGAACGTTAAGATGAAAAGCAGAGACACCAACTAAATGAAGCGGTTGAGTGACATCGTAAGGAATTTGGAGAATATACTTAATGATAAAATGTCCGTGAATTAAATTGTGTAGTTTGTCATTTGGTGTTCCGTCAACCTCGTTATCGCCAAGAATTTCCTTGATATAATGAGAGAGACATTTTATAGGTATGAATGATAATCGTATTCATAAAGTTGCTAATGCCTAAAGACCTAAATTGAGGCAACGAAAAGGCAACTTGGCATGAAAATGGGCCATGCAACAGAGGAGAGGTATAAGTAAAAATACAAAACAAAACAATATTGTGAAATATTGAAACGTGCATGATTTTTGTAGCAGTTTCATTTCACACACACACACACACACACACACACACACACACACACACACACACACACACACACACACACACACACACACACACACACACACACACACATACATATGAATACACACACATATGGCTGCATGTCTATAACACTCTCTCCCACGCACACATTTTCCCCCCGAGATCTATTCACCTTGCAAGTGTGCCATCGTAAATTGGTAAACACAGACTGAGCAAATGAAGAGGCCTGGTCATTAAACAAACTAATTGTGAGACTCTACACTTCTGATGCTAGAATTCCTCTGCTTTTTCCGCTTCATTCCCTCGCATTTATTCACAAAATGCTTCCTCTTACCATCTTGACCACCAACTTGATAACTTAATGGCAAAAGTGGCAAAACTTGGAGTTCACAGAAGAGAGAACCACTGACCAACCTTCGGATAACAACCTCTTTATTTGATCGCAGAGGAAAGCTAGCTTACATGCTCTAAGGAGTGAGGTTTTGAGTAAACCGAGAGAGTTCGGAAAAGATAACCATATTTAGGAGTATTTAGGACAGGATATCGATGCTTACTTTCAGAATCAATCGTTCACTTGCACCAACGTCTACTTTGTTTAGATTAAGAAAAGGAGACATTTTATAACGGATAAAAATAATAATAATAATAATAATAATAATACTAAATTAATTAAAATGACAAGTAATGTACAATCTGATTTAGAAAGACAAATAAAACGTCAGTAACCTCAGCTGACAGATATATTATGTACAAATAAATAAATCAATGACTGAATAAAGATGCAAAACCAAAGGTGATTTCAATACTTAAGTTGAGCGTATGAATGGATAGGAAAGGAAACAAAAAAAAGATGTATTAAGAACAGGTGATGAGGAAGAAATGAAAAATGACTAAATAAATAGACAAATAAACAGATTAAAAAATAAAGGCCGTGATTCGAGGAACCACCGAGGAAAAAATGAAAGCAAAAGAGGAGAAATATGTAACAAGAAACCAAAGAGAAAAAATTAGAAAATCGGGAAAAATCTTAATAACGTGGAAATAACAATAAGAAAAGGGAAAATCCTGGAAAATATTCAGTGTTGTCTGGCCTTAGGGAAGCATTAAGTGATCTCGTTAAAAGATAAACATGGGGAGGTAGAGAGAGAGAGAGAGAGAGAGAGAGAGAGAGAGAGAGAGAGAGAGAGAGAGAGAGAGAGAGAGAGAGGGAGAGAGAGAGAGAGAGAGAGAGAGAGAGAGAGAGAGAGAGAGAGAGAGAGAGAGAGAGAGAGAGAGAGAGAGAGTGAGAGAGAGAGGAGTGAGCGTGAGAGGAGGGAGGTAAAGAGAGAGAGAGAGAGGGAGAGAGAGAGAGAGAGAGAGAGAGAGAGAGAGAGAGAGTGAGAGAGAGAGAGAGAGAGAGAGAGAGAGAGAGAGAGAGAGAGAGAGAGAGAGAGAGAGAGAGAGAGAGAGAGAGAGAGAGAGAGAGAGAGAGAGAGAGAGAGAGAGAGAGAGAGAGAGAGAGAGAGAGAGAGAGAGAGAGAGAGAGAGATAGAGAGAGATAGAGAGAGAGAGGGAGAGAGAGAGAGAGAGAGAGAGAGAGAGAGAGAGAGAGAGAGAGAGAGAGAGAGTGAGAGAGAGAGGAGTGAGCGTGAGAGGAGGGAGGTAAAGAGAGAGAGAGAGAGAGAGAGAGAGAGAGAGAGAGAGAGAGAGAGAGAGAGAGAGAGAGAGAGAGAGAGAGAGAGAGGAGTGAGCGTGAGAGGAGGGAGGTAAAGAGAGAGAGAGAGAGAGAGAGAGAGAGAGAGAGAGAGAGAGAGAGAGAGAGCAAATAGATAAATAGAGAGAGAGAGAGAGAGAGAGAGAGAGAGAGAGAGAGAGAGAGAGAGAGAGAGAGAGAGAGAGAGAGCAAATAGATAAATAGAGAGAGATTAGAGTGTGTGTGTGTGCGTGCGCATTTAGGTATCTACGTATGCCTACAATGTATAAAGACAATTCCCCTGCTTTTTCCGCATCATTTTATCGCATTACTCAGAAAATGTTTCCTCTTTCCATCTTCCCTCTCTTCTTCTCCTTCTTCATCTCCTCCTCCCTCTGTCCACCTTCACTCTCGGCCCCAAACAAACCGTTTAAGGTGGAATCTTAAATCCCTCTTCACGGCAAGCAAGATGACAAAAGGCACTAACTACCCTGGGATGTTATTCAAACAAACAGTGGGATTCCAGAAGGGAAATTTATTGCTGTGACAGGTAGGGTGAGGCAGAGCGATAGAAACAGGGAAAAAATGACAAAGGGTGGTGTTGGAAGGGAAGGGAGAGATACACTTATATAGATACACATATGGGTTCTCACATACACTGAGAGAGAGTGAGAAAGATAGAAAGATAGATAGATACAGAGAGGGACGTAATATGCACCGAAACAATAAATCCACAGGAAAAAAAGCCACCTAACTATGACGATTCATGTGTCTACATCGGCTGGATTCCCTCCCTCACCCCCTCTCTGCTACTTCTCCTTCCCCCTTCTCCCTCCCTTCCTCCTCCTCCTCCTCCCCCTCCTCCGCCTGTACAAACCCAACGACCACTTCCCCTCCTCCTCCTCTACCCTCCTCCCCATCCTTCCTTTCACAGGACGTTTACGAATGTTTAAACCACATTTGTCTTGCTGGCTTTGTGCAGGCTGACGCGGGGACAAACGGCGGTCCATACCTGTGGTCCTTCGCCGGCCACCGGGAGAGCCACAAGCGGGGAGATGGCGAGGTCTCCCGAGGAATGTTTTTGTGCACTCGCTCCACATTGTTAACCTGTGCACGCTGTTTTGTCGAGAGCTGTAATAACACGTGGGGGGATCTGTCTGAACTTGGTTCTTGCGCCGGACATTTTTCTTCGCCTGGAGTGGGACGCTCTTTCAGCGGAGGAAGGGTTGTTGGGGCTCAGTGTGCTCCGAGAAGGAATGTGTCAAGGCTATTTCTGGGAATGTATGTATATGTAAATGTATATATATATATATATATATATATATTGTATATATATATATATATATATATATATATATATATATA
>NC_061843.1:18069560-18072060 GCF_019202785.1 Penaeus chinensis | reverse complement strand
TCTCATTCGAAATGACACGATAGAGTATGTGCTAAAAAGAAAATGCTACATGTACACTGTCAAGAATTCAACAGTCGTAACATGCACTACAAGCGTCACACTGAATCAGAAACTACATAGGATCGACGAGGCTGTGGGCGTAAGGGGAAGGAGTGAATAGCGAGAGGGGGTGTAGGCGGGGGGTTGGAAAGAGGGGTAAGGGGGAGAGGAATGAATAAGGAATAGGTGAATAAGGAGATGGCAGAGGAAGAGGGAAAAAGGGAGAGAGTTGAGAAGGGGAGGGGTGAAGGGAGACAGGGAGAGTGAAGAGGAAAAAGGGAGAGGAAGGGGAAAAGGGGAGAGAGGTGAGAAAGGGAGGGATAAAGGGAGACAGGGAGAGTGAAGAGGAAAAAGGTTGGGGTGGGGGCGGAGGAGGGGAGAGGGGTGAGGATGAGATGCAGCAGATTTGGTCACTGATCCCCTCGCTTGCCCCCCCCCCCCTCAGACCACACTGGATAAGGGACATAATGGCAAGGGGGGGGGGGGGGAACAAGGGCATCCCCCAACAATCAGACCATTACACTGGTTTACCATTAACATCACGTCCAACACATTTCAAAAAGTGATAGTTGCGTGGGTGGGTAGAAGGGGAGGGATAAAGGGAGGGGAAGAGAAGAGAAGATAAAAGGAGGAAGCGGAGAGAGAAGGGAGGAAAAGAACAGTGGAAATGGAGGGGAAGAAGGAGATAAAAGAAGAAATAAGAGTAGATGAATTATGGAACGGGGGATATGGGAGAGAGAAAAAGAATCTTAAGTTCATTTTCCAGTTTTTTTCTTTTTTTTTATAGAAATTCGTATAAGTAATCACAAAACAAATCACAGCACGATTTACGATTAATGTTCTAATTGTATTATCAACGTTTAAAACAAAACATTTTTTCTTCTAAACTCCATTCAGTATTACTATACCAATCGCCATAAAAACGAGTGACTAAACGTGAAACCTTAAAATAAAACAACGAAACGAATAAATAAACAGATAATAATACATGTTTTTAAAAATCTTAGCACACATTCTCTCATTTCTACACCCAACACCACATTCAAAACCACAACCATTACACCCAGTTTAACAAGCGCCATCACACCTCACTACCAAACAAGTCTAATTCAGCAGCGCCTCCCTTCTCCTCCCTCCCCCCTACCCCACCCCACAGCCCGTCTCCCTCCCCCTCCCCTTCCCTTTGTCACTGTGACCAGTAGGGGCGAGCAGTCATCAACGGGGACAGTCATTAACGGGAATGAAAGAGAGAGAGAGAGAGAGAGAGAGAATGAGGGGGGGACCTGCTGGTCTATTTCTCTCCCTCCCTCCCCCTCTCTTTAACCAATGCCCCCTCCCTACCCCCTGTTCTCCTCCCTCTTGGCCCCACTCTCCTCCTGTCTATCTCTATCCTCTCCCCCTTCTTTTCTCCTCTGCTACTTCCTCCTTTATCTATCCACCCCCTTCCCTCTCCTTCCTCTTTGCAAATCCTTCCCGACTCCCTCCCCTGTTCGTCCATCCCCCCCCCCCCACCCCTTCTTCAGCCCCTCCACACTCCCCACGCCCTCCCTCCCTCTCCATAGGCCTTCTTCAGCCCCTCCACACTCCCCACGCCCTCCCTCCCTCTCCATAGGCCCTTCTTCAGCCCCTCCACACTCCCCACGCCCTCCCTCCCTCTCCATAGGCCTTCTTCAGCCCCTCCAGCACTCCCCACGGATCCCCCCCCCCCCTCCCTCTCCATAGGCCTTCTTCAGCCCCTCCACACTTCCCCACGCCCTCCCTCCCTCTCCATAGGCCTTCTTCAGCCCCTCCACACTCCCCACGCCCTCCCTCCCTCTCCATAGGCCTTCTTCAGCCCCTCCCACACTCCCACACGCCCCTCCCCTCCCTCTCCATAGGCCTTCTTCAGCCCCTCCAGCACTCCCCACAAGCCCTCCCTCCCTCTCCATAGGCCTTCTTCAGCCCCTCCACACTCCCCACGCCCTCCCTCCCTCTCCATAGGCCTTCTTCAGCCCCTCCACACTCCCCACGCCCTCCCTCCCTCTCCATAGGCCTTCTTCAGCCCCTCCACACTCCCCACGCCCTCCCTCCCTCTCCATAGGCCTTCTTCAGCCCCTCCACACTCCCCACGCCCTCCCTCCCTCTCCATAGGCCTTCTTCAGCCCCTCCACACTCCCCACGCCCTCCCCCCCTCCATAGGCCTTCTTCAGCCCCTCCACACTCCCCACGCCCTCCCTCCCTCTCCATAGGCCTTCTTCAGCCCCTCCACACTCCCCACGCCCTCCCTCCCTCTCCATAGGCCTTCTTCAGCCCCTCCACACTCCCCACGCCCTCCCTCCCTCTCCATAGGCCTTCTTCACCCCTCCACACTCCCCACGCCCTCCTCCCTCTCCATAGGCCTTCTTCACCCTCCACACTCCCCACGCCCTCCCCCCCTCTCCATAGGCCTTCTTCAGCCCCTCCACACTCCCCACGCCCTCCC
>NC_061843.1:18061415-18063635 GCF_019202785.1 Penaeus chinensis | reverse complement strand
TAAATAACAAACACACACATATCTATGTGTATGTGTACGTTGAACCAACCGTTTTAACTAACAACTAAATAGTTATTACACCCGAAAAGACGTAAGTCACAACGCTAATTAAATAAAGAGACCAACAAGTACACATAAATCTGGAATGATATGCAAAAAGACAAAGAGAGCCAGCGAGATTTCTTTCTCTTCCCCACACCCCCACACCCCCACGCCCGCGACCCCACGGGACCCCTCCTCCTGAGCGATCCCCGGCTACAGCTCTCTCCTCTAGCGAGTTCCTTTCCCTCGGCGGCGCCCCATGTAGCACACCGTAAACCACTTAATCTTCCTTGTTAGAGCACAGCCCTTTATCACATAATGAGAGCCTGGTTGGCGGCGCTCGAGTAAAGCCTCTGCACACGCTCCTCCGGCCAGGTTGCCCATACAACGAGCCTCCTCATCTTCGTTCATATTGATAGGCGCCCTGCACGCCATCGCCGTTTCAATTTGTTTAGGTTTTTCATTAGAGGCCTATAAATTCGGCCGTGTTTGAATACTCGGTCCGGTTATGAATATTAAGATGTGTGTGTCTACAAGTGTGTGTGATGCTGGGCCATCTGCGCTCAGGTATTTTTCACCAGGAGGCTTTGGCAAAGAGAAAAGTTTCACCCGCTGTGGAAAGTGGTTTAGGCTCGTTACCCATCGACTGGTTTTTTGACAAGGGTATATTTTGCTGATTAACACTGGCCTTACTCTGTCAATGGGAGCCGCTGGCAAGTCAATACTGACTTGGTAATTTTTTTTTTTTTCTGTATCTAAGATTCTACGCATTGAAATGATGATCGCATATGGCAGTTTTATGTCGGTTGCTTACAGATGTAAGTCCTTCCTTCACTATTCGCTTAATAAAATTCATATTTAATCACCTAATTGTTGGTCAATCAGTTACTTAGTCTACAATTCTTTGGACAATCAATTGGCCGACAGGGAGCCACCTTACAAATCACATTTTTTATGAGTTAATATCTTACTACTGAATAGTAATAGATTTTCTTTCTGGTCGGGAAGGATTGTCGGTAATGTGCTTGTTCCCTTACCAAATAATAATGATGTCTGCACGCCGAGACCTTCCCTATCATGGAAATTACTCGCATACTCGTTTCTGAATAGGAGAGGCATTCGAGAAGGTTCTCTGAGGCTCCGAAAGAAAGTTAGGCGCGTGACTGATTTCTCTGTTACGTCAGCGGCTGACTCGATAATTGAGTAGCTAGTTAACGCGCCTCAGCTGACGAATGTCTAAGTAAATGAGCGAATTCTGAGGTGAATAAAGTGTTTCTCCGATGATTTGCCTGTTAGGTATGCGACTAACTAGCTGGTTCTCTAGCCACGAGGAATGACTAGTTAGCTAGCAGAGTGGCCGGCCCGCTGGATCAGTTTACAGGTCGCCATCAACATAAAGTTCGCATCAGTCATACTACCAATCAGAGGAGGCTGGGCCGAGGGAGGGTAAACATATTTCATTTCGTTGTGATTGTTCCCAAAATGGTTCAGTTCTCGTGTCTCTCCTCTGGGGCCAGTCATCGCCTGTGTTATATATGTCCTCGTTTCTCCGTTTGTAATTTCCATGAGCAAAGAGCTCATATTGACGTCCGCCATATTCGGCGCAGAGGATAAAGACGATGTCAAGCGTCGACTTCGTTTCCTTGATGGAGTGGGAGACATCGCGGGAGACGTCGAGGCTTTGTGCCCGGCCCAAGGAACACGCAGAGAGTATTGCCTAATGTCCGTGTGTTTAAACCTAATTGTTTTCCTATCTTGTGCAAATATGCCATCAGCAGCGCGAGTTACGGGGCTCGGGACGTTCGCAAGATGCCCGATGCTGGAGTTACGACGCGCTCGCAGGTCCGGTATGTATGGGTGAACGTCCGCAGCGGCCGCCGGTCCCGGGCCGCGATACCCCAGCCACGGGACCCCGCTGCTACCACTCGCTCGTCCATTCTGCTTCTCGAACCTTCCTGGAGAAAAATGTTCCCGTGGGAGTCTCATGCGACGAGTAATCTTTTCGTTCGAGGCGAAAGAAGGAGCGGAGGAGCCTGTCTGACGAAGCTGGAGGGCGACCAATCGAGTGCTTTCGGGCCCCACGGCGGACGCGGCCGGTCGAGCGCAAACCTCATTACCAGAATCCAATAACCGCCAAAAAAGAGTTATAACGGACTTATGAAGCGCCTCAATCCGGGA
>NC_061843.1:18051415-18056415 GCF_019202785.1 Penaeus chinensis | reverse complement strand
ACACACACACACACACACACACACACACACACACACACACACACACACACACATCCCCGCGAATAATGATACTATTATGAACTTCTCTCCGAATTCAAATTCTCTGCACGCTGTTGCCAACTAGTGATTTTCGGCGCCCGGGGGAAACGTACAGTATCAATTTCGCAATCGCCCGGAAAAAAAAGATAGATAGAAAAGAGAGATTATCGCTGTCCATCGTCAATTGAGTGCGGCCCTGACTATGTGCGTTGCCTCGTGTCGGTTAAGAAATAGATGAGGGATGGGGATAGATTGATAGATGGATAGATGATTGGGTCCAAAGCCGTATAGACATATGGAGGGAATTGGGTACGAAATGCTGGTGGATTTGGGGGAAGGTGGATAACGAACCTAATATGAGTGAAGTGGGTGGATTGTATCATGGATCTAATTCAAAAGGATGTGTGGCTTTGTGGATTTGTGGCGGAATGGATATTTTCTGTTGGATTAACAATAATACAGGATATTCTTGGCTTGGATCTAATTTACAAGTGGGAATGAATTCATGGATATAACCTTAAGCAGATAACAAGAAAGATGTTTGTGTTTCTTTCTCCATAGCATTACAAAATAAGACAAACTATTTTCAAAATAAATTAAATTAAAGATAGACGGCTTATACGTAAGGCGATTTAGATCAGTTTTCCTCGCAAGAAGCTACTGACCGACTAGGAATTGAAAATATTCTGTACATATTCAAAACACACACACACGCACTCACACACACACACACATTTATATATGTATGTGTTTATATATATATATATATATATATATATATATATATATATAGATATATATATATGAATATATATATATATATATATATATATATATATATATATATATACACACACACATATATATATATATATATATATATATATATATATATATATATATACATATATATATATATATATATATATATATATATATATATATATATATATATATACATACGTGTATATATATATACGTATATACATATATATATATACGTGCATATATATATATATATATATATATATATATGTATATATATATATATATATATATATATACACACACACACATAAACATGCATGCATATATATATATTATATATATATATATATATATATATATATATATAATGTGTGTATATCTTTCTATATATATATTAATATGTATATACATATACATATATATACCTATATATATGTATTTATCTATGTGTGTATACAATTTTACAGTATACATATGTATATATATGTATATATGTGTGAATACATATGTATGTGTATATATATGTATATGTATATATATGAATATAAATATAAATAAATAAATATATATACGTATATATACATATATACTTTGTATATACATATGTGTATATATGTGTATATATGTATATGTATAGATATGTATTTATGTATATATGTATGTGTGTGTGTGTGTGTGTGTGCGCGCGCGTGTGTGTATATATGTTTATATATATACATATATCTATATATACACATACATATATATATACATACATATATATAAATATATGACACAAACATAAACACAGTAACGTGTACACAAAGATTAAAAGGAAAACAGTCACAGTAAGAAAGGAATATAAATCGTAACGTTTTCCAATTCGGTTTATTATTCGTCTGAAGAGGAATTCGTGAAGAGTTCGAAACTCTACGATTTATATCCATTTCTTACTGTGGCTGTTTTCCTTTTTCTATATATATATATATATATATATATATATATATATATATATATATATGTATATATATATGTGTATATATAATATATATATATATATATATATATATATACATATATACATATATGTATGTGTGTGTGTATATATATATATATATATATATATATATATATATATATATATGTATATATATATGTATATATATACACACAAATGTATTAGGATTAAATGGCATTCGGCAAATTAAACAACAAGGGATTTGATCTTTAAAAAAATGAAAGATACGCTAACCTGCATAAGAAAAAAAATATACCTACGGATACCCATCACCACCGATATGCACAGTTACGTAATTGGGAAAAAAATATATATCTAAAACCATATTTTGATAGATGGATAGAAAGGCAAACAGATGACCCGGTAAACAAAAGTGAATGATAGACAATATGCTAATCACTGGAAAGATTAGGAGATAGAACTCTCAGGGATGGATTAGCAGGTAGGAGGAGGTGCCAACGATGATTTATATGGCTGGATAAATTGATGGGGGAAAGATGCTGACGTAACTATAAACTGAAACCTTTTATAGATTCACATTTCAGATTTGATGGCGGCGCGGATTAGAAATCGAGGAGTTGAATATATGCATAGCTGAAGAGATTGGTTTGGCTTATTGAGTTCATATGGCGATGGAAGGATTAAATTGGTTAATAGATCCGTGAAATGATGAATAGATGGGGCAAAATTGACATGGAAGGGGGTTGGGGGAGGAGACGGATTTACAAATCTCAATTCCAACGGATATTGTTTCAGTTGGTGTTTATGAGACTGCTGGAGAGTCTTTGCAAGGATGAACAAAGAGAGAGAGAGAGAGAGAGAGAGAGCGAGAGAGAGAGAGAGAGAGAGAGAGAGAGAGAGAGAGACAGAGAGAGAGAGAGAGAGAGAGAGAGAGAGAGAGAGAGAGACATACAGACAGAATGACAGACAGATAGTGGCTGAGGGACAGAGACAGAGGCAGAAATAGAGAGGCAGAAAGGAGGAGAGACAAAAAGACAAAGACACAGAGGCAGAGATGGAGAGACAGGGACAGCGACATCCAGATAGACAGAAAGAGAGGGAGAGACAGAGACAGACAGAAAGAAAGAGTGTGACAGAGACAGAGTGACAGATAGAAAAAGAAATAGACTCACAGACAGAAAGAGAAACAAAGAGACAGAGGCAGATACGGAGAGACAGGGACAGTGACATCCAGACAGACAGAATGAGAGGGAGAGGCAGAGGCAGACAGAAAGAGAGAATGAGACAGAGACAGACAGAAAAAGAAATAGACACACAGACAGAAAGAGAGACAAAAACAGAGACAGACAGACCGCCAGACAGGTGACCCAAGCAGGGCGAGCGAGCAAGGGCCGAGGGGTAGGGGCAGGGTCGGGATCGGGAAGGCACCCTTTTTTCGCCCTGGCCACCTTGCCCGTAGGAGCCCGTGGGATATGTCCCTTGGCTCCCCCGCTCTCTTTTTCCTCTCCTCGACGTCCGTGGGAAATGAATGATACAGCGGCGTCCAGGCATCTACCGCCGCGCCCTTGTCGTAACTACCGTCCTGGGAGGCGAGGCGAGGTATGGGAGCCACGACCGCCGTCTCCCGAGGGCCCGCCAGCCGCGCAGGGTCTCCCCCAGAGGCTAAGGTAATCGTGTGCAAGGAAAGGTCCAGAGTCTTTCTGGCCCCGGAACCGAGGCTCGTGTTGTCTCGCTTGGGATCCGAACCTCATCAGAATCGGCGGGGGTTGAGGCCACGGTAGACGCTCGTTTCGTTATGGATGCAGGCCCTTGATTGGATGTATCACTCTCGGGAGCATATCATTGTCCATTACCCAATTTTGACGAAGTTCCCTGAATGCACTGTGGGTGTCATTTCTAGTATATCACAAGGGATATGATCGTCCTGTGGTAGGTATATAACCTTGATCATATATCACCTTGGATATATCACTCCCGGTAGCAGTTCAGTGTAGATTGCCTAATTTCTGCGAAGCTCCATTATTGCCTAGTGGGAGTATAGTACCCTGAAATTAGTGCTGAAGCTTCGTTAGAGGAGTAATGTACTCTCCATTCTACAGACACGATCTCTCTCTCTCTCTCGCTCTCTCTCGCTCTCTCTCTCTCTCTCTCTCTCTCTCTCTCTCTCTCTCTCTCTCTCTCTCTCTCTCTCTCTCTCTCTCTCTCGCTCTCTCTCTCTCTCTCTCTCTCTCTCTCTCTCTCTCTCTCTCGCTCTCTCTCTCTCTCTCTCTCTCTCTCTCTCTCTCTCTCTCTCTCTCTCTCTCTCTCTCTCTCTCTCTCTCTCTCTCTCTCTCTCTCTCTCTCTCTCTCTCTCTCTCTCTCTCTCTCTCTCTCTCTCTTTCTTTTTTTTCTCTCTCTCTCCTCTCTCTCTCTCTCATTATAATAATGATAATAATAATAATAGCAACAACAACAACAAAACAACAGTAATAACAACAATAATAATAATAATAATAATAATTACAATGATAATTATAATAATTATAACAAAAAAATAATAATATCAAATACAACATCAACAGCAATATTAATAATGATAATAATAACAATAACAAAAATAATATTAACATCATTGATAAAATGATGATAAAGAATTATAATAACAAAAATATTAATATTAACATTAATGATAAAAGTAATATCATATACAACAACAATGATAATAGTAATAATGATGATATTGATAATTATAATAATAAAAATGATAATGATAACAATAATAATAACAATAATAATAATAATGATAATAATAATAGTAACAAAAATAGTAATATCAACATTAATGATAATAATAATAATAATAATAATAATAATAACATCAAATACAGCAACAACAGTAACAATAATAATGATAAATATAATGATAAGAGAATAATAACAATAACACAAATGTTAATATTAATAATAAAAACGATAATATCAGACAACAACAAAAACAACAACAATAATGATAATAATAATAAAAGTAATATTAATGATAAAAATAACAATAATAATAATAGTAATTATAATAATAATAATGATAAAAATTATATTATTAATAATCATAATGATAAAAATTATATAATTAATAATCATAATGATAATAATGATGATAAGAATACCATTAATGAAGATGGTGATGATGATAATAATAATAATAGTAAAATAATAATAAATTAATGATAACATAATAATGATAGTAAAAATAAAGATG
>NC_061843.1:18023915-18028915 GCF_019202785.1 Penaeus chinensis | reverse complement strand
CTTCTCTGTCTCTGTCTGTTTCTCCATGTTTCTGTCTGTTTGACTTTCTGTTTGTCTGTCTGCCAGCTTGCCTGCCTGCCTCTCTCTCTTTCTTTCTCTCTCTCTCTCTCTCTCTCTCTCTCTCTCTCTCTCTCTCTCTCTCTCTCTCTCCCTCTCTCTCTCTCTCTCTCTCTCTCTCTCTCTCTCTCTCTCTCTCTCTCTCTCTCTCTCTCTCTCTCTCTCTCTCTCTCTCTCTCTCTCTCTCTCTCTTTCTCTCCATCCCTCCCTCCCTCCCTCCCTCCTTCCTTCCATCCACCCCTCAATCCTCCTTCCCCCTCTCCCTTCCGCCCCCCTCCTCCTCTCTCTTTTTATCAGCCTTTGCATTATCATTTAGCAGATTTCTCGGTATTTAGCTTTTGTTTTCTGAACAAACACTTGCTGCTCTCCTCGCCGCTCTGCATCTCCGACAAATGAGATAATTTGATCTCGTGGCGGCCGTGTCGTCTTTCTCACTGAGTTATTTTGTTGATCTCGCCGGCTATTCTCCTGCTCTCTTTTACCTTTTATTCACTGTCTCTTTCTTTCTTTCTTTTTTCTTTTCTTTTTTTGTGTTCGTCTTGTGTCTGGTTTTTTGTTTTTGTTTTTGTTTTATCCTTTTATCCTTGCTATATCTTTTTTATCTGTTTCTGTATGTTTATTATTTATTCCTTTCCTCCTCCATTTGTCTTTTCCTATCTTTATCTGCCTCTTTCCTACTATCCTTACTCCTTTCTTCGTTCAACCATTCTCTCCCCTTCCTTCCTCTCCCTTGTGTTCACCTTCCCTTCACTTCCCCTCCTTTTCTTATCCCCTTCCCTCCCTCCTTCCTCCTATCCTTAACCTCTTCCCTCCCTCACTCCCTCTCTTTATCCCCTTCCCTCTATTCTCTTTACTTTCCTTACCCCTTCTCTTCGTTCCTTCATCTCTTTCTCATCCGCTTTGCTCCTTTCTCTTTTTATCCTTTTTCCCTACTCCCTCACCTCCTTTCCCTTAGTCCCTTCGTCTTTCCCCTTTTCTGTCTCCCCTTCTCTCCCCCTTGTCTACTTCCCCCTTTCCTTATCCCCTTCTCTTCGTCCCTCCCTCAACCCCCCCCCCCCCCCTCCCCCTGACCAGCCATTAGTAGCTCGACGCGTCCAAGCCGACAATAGATTTATATCTAAATCTCGACTGCGCACTCGCCGCCGTGACCCCAAAGCCCTCCTGACGGCGATACTGCCCTTGGTCCTAGCCCGCTTGTTTACGCTGAGGGCCCCTTGTTTACCTGAGTGTTCCGTGAGCTTAGCTGTGTTACTGTGTTGTTTACGTGAGGGTTCCATGCGCATTTTCTGTGTTGCAGTCTTTTCGAAATGAGTGTTCCATGCACCAGGCTGTTTGGCTTGTTGTTTACCCGCGTGCTCCGTGCAACCGACTGTGTTGCTACGTTGCTTATCTATGTTGAGGCTTTGCTAACTGAGGGTCCCATGGGGTTATCTGTGTTGCAGGCTTTGCTAACTGAGTGTTCCATGGGCTTTTCTGTGTTGAAGCTTTGCTAACTGAATGTCCCATGGGCTTATCTGTGTTGCTGGCTTTGCTGAGTGTTCCATGGGCTTATATATGTTGAGGCTTTGCTAACTGAGTTGCCCATGGGCTTATCTGTGTTGCAGGCTTTGCTAACTGAGTGTTCATTGCGCCTGGCGAGGATGCAGTTCTAGTTACTGATTATTCTGAGCACCTAGCTGCATCTCTGCGTATTAAGTCCTCGAGGTTGTGGTTTGTGCTTGTGGACGGGTTGTTTGTTTGTTTATGTTCTTGTCGTATGGAGCTTTTGTTTGTTTGTTTGGCTGGTGTCTCGTGATTTGTTCTTGTCTTGTGGTGTAAAAATGTGTTTTTGTTTGTTTGTTCCTGTCTTGTAGAACTTTCGCTTGTGTGTTTGTTTGTATGCTCTATGGTGCTGGGTTTCTTTGTTCATGGCTTATGGTGTATTGTTGTATACGCCTGTATGGATTTTTTTTTTTTTTTTATCTTAGGTGCTCTGTTTTATTTTTTTCGTCAACTGGGTTCCATATTTCAAACTATCAATTTAATTAAAAATTATCTACAGAAAGAAAACGCATTTTCCTTTCAGTATTACTATTACCATTATCAAAGCACTTTCTGATAACAATAAACATTAGGTATCTTTTTACTTCATATATTTTTTTTTTCTGCTCCTCTCGTTAAAATAATGTGTAAATAAGCATTATAAATTGCTTTCCTCTCCTCTCCTTACGTATGACCTAACATAAATTTCTTCATGACCTGCCTTCTGTGGCCGATATATTGGCTTGGACATCCATGCCAAGCGCTTTATGGTACATCTTTATTATATTTAATATGATGGTCTTTTTTCTGGTCTTCGTAGGTCCCACACACGCGTTTTTTTTTTTCTATTTTTTTATTGGGTTATTTATCAATTCGTAAATGTTTATCTTTGTCTTAATGTTTCTCGCTCCCTCTCCTTTCTTTCTTCTCTTTGTAATCGATTTCTTATTCGTGATATTTCTTTAGCTCTTTCTTTTCGGGTATTTTATTTTCCGTTTTGTTTATTGACATACTTATAGAATTCTATGTTTTTCTTTAATCAATCGTTCTCTCTCTCTCTCTCTCTCTCTCTCTCTCTCTCTCTCTCTCTCTATATATATATATATATATATATATATATATATATATATATATATATATATATATCTCGCTCTCTCACTCACTTCCTCCTTTAAACTTCTTTTCCCCTTCCCGATCCCTTTTTTTAGCTTGTTCGTTCCTTTCGCAATTTTCATCTCTCCTTCCTTTCTCCACCTTCGGTTACAATCCTCTCTCCTTCTGTCATCGCTCTGCCTCCTTCCCTGCACCTCCGCCTATTCCTCCATTCTCCCCGCATTTCCTCTCGGTCCACATCTCCTTCCCTGCTCTCCTGCAACACAAAGGCAAACTCCCAGCTGTTGCACCCCCCGCCTCCCCGCCCTGGGCGCCCGGGACCCCGCCCGCCCGCCCACGGCCAGCCCGGACGTCTATCCGACGCCCATGTCTGACGTCGAGGCTCCCCGCCCACCCGAGCCCGCCTCAGCCCGCGTCCACCACCTCATTAACGTTTCAACCACAAATCACCGCTGGCTGTAATTGACGAGTGAGGTAGTTAGGGTGCCAATACTTCACTCACGCCCCGGGTTACTGGGAGGGACAAGTTGCATAATGCAAGCGTGTGTTGCCTCTTGCAAGCGATCCTTCGGGGTGGGGAGGGAGAGGGGAGGGGAGGAGTGGGGGGAGGGGATGGAGGCGGAGCTGGACGACGACGCAAGTGCTTGGAGGCAGAATTGGTGCGTCCGAACAAGCACTCAAACGTTTAAAAGTGCTTGGTACGGTAAACAACATGGCTATTCAGGAAGAGTCGGGTTGAACCTTCGGCCGAGCTGAAGGTATAATTTGTGGCGAGGAAGTTTCTGCTGACCGAAAGGAGAAGAGAACTAGCAGAGGGAAGAAGAAGAAGAAAAAGAAGGAAAAAAAAAAGAAAAAAAAAATTGGCCCTTAAACTTCCTCCTCCTCCTCTTCCTTTTTCTTAATCAATTATGCAAGAATCCGCTTTGCTTTACGCGCCTTACCAACGATCGCTAACAGAAATATTGGAGCAGATCATCAAAGGCAAAATAAAATTCGCAGAATAATAAAATACAAAAACTCATCGCAATAAAAATATAAACAAGCCGTTCTACATGCATTTAGAATACCTGTTGCATAGGAAAACAGACGACCCACCGCATGTCCGCCTCTGCTGTCTGCTCGCGGCTTGAGGAGACGACGGAAAAGGAAATTTTTGGAAGAGAGGAAACGGAGAAAAAAGAGGGATAAGGAACAGGGGAGAATGGGGAAACGGAGAAGAAAGAGGGGTGAGGAACAAGGGAGAATGGGGAAACGGAGAAGAAAGAGGGATAGGGAACTGGGGAGAATGGGGAAACGGAGAAGAAAGAGGGATAGGGAACAGAAGAGAATGGGGAAACAGAGAAGTAAGAGGGGTGAGGAACAGGGGAGAATGGGGAAACGGAGAAGAAAGATGGATAAGGAACAGGGGAGAATGGGGAAACAGAGAAGAAAGGGGAGTAAAGAACAAGAGGAATGCGAATGAGGAAATAAAGAAGAAAAGGGAATAAAAAAAACAGGAGGAAGGAGAATGGAGAAACGAAGAAGAAAGGGGAATAAAGAACAGGAGGAAGAAGAATGGAGTAACTATGTGTGTGTGTGTGTGTGCGTGTGCGTAGGACACGGGGAAAGAGAAGGAAGCAAGACAGAATGGTGGATAAGGAAGACGGGAAACGCTTAAAGGGGGAATGAGGAACATGAAGGATAACAAAAATTATTCGGAATGGGGAATAAAGAAACTGAGAAAGAAGAATGAGGAAACGACATAGAATACGGAATAAGGAAGACAGGAAAGGAGAATGAAGAAACAAGAAAGAAGGAGGAAACAATATGGAAAGGGGAATAAGGGACACGGAGAAAGAGGAGGAAGCGAATTAACGTTTCAGCAACGGATAAAAACACTTGAAAAACAAAAAAAGAGATTGGGAAGGTCTGGGAAGAAATCCATTAGAAAGAGGCGAAGGAGGGAGGAAAATAGATAAAGAAGTAGACACACAGACAAACACACACACACACACACACAGAGAGAGAGAGAGAGAGAGAGAGAGAGAGAGAGAGAGAGAGAGAGAGAGAGAGAGAGAGAGACAGACAGACAGACAGAGACCGAGAGACGAGAGAGAAACAGACTGATACCCAGACAGCTGGGTAGTCAGGAGACCAACCGACAGGCAGACTGACAGGACACACCCCGAGTTGGAAGGAGAGCGAGCAGCATCCGAGCCAAAAGCAGCGTCCGAGTCAGCATTTCATCCGCCAAAGCAAGGCACAAGGCAGGGCCCACTGCCAGCCGACGTGGAGGCGAGGGAGCCACCGCCGCGCGCCTTCGAGAAAGG
>NC_061843.1:18016415-18018915 GCF_019202785.1 Penaeus chinensis | reverse complement strand
AGAGAGAGAGAGAGATAGAGAGAAAGAGAGAGGGAAAGCGAGAGGGGAGACTCGCCAAAATTGGGTCTACGGTCCTTGTTCGATTCTTTTTTTCTTTTTTTTTTTTGTTATTCATTATCATTATTCTTTATTATCAGTCTTCATTATCTTTATCGTTCTTTATCATTTTTCTTTATTATTATTGTTTATTATCATTATTTACTATTTTTATCATTCTTTATTATCATTATTTACTATTCTTTATCATTCTTTATTATTTTCTGATCTTTATTATTCCTGTTTATAGATAGATAAATAGATTAACAAATTAAAAGATAAATAGATAGATAGACAGAAAAATACACACATAAAAAGTGGAAAAATAGACAGGTAGATAGATAAATATGAAGGTGGATAGACAGATAGACTGATAGACAGACAATGTTTCCTCCCTCCCCTCCCTCTCTCTCTCTCCATCTACCCTTTCATCTTGACATTTTCTTATACATTCCCCTTATTTTCTCTCCCTTCTCTCCTTTCTTAGCGACGCTCTCCGCCTCTGCAACATTATCCTTCCAAAGAAATGTTGTCGTCACGGACCTCGTTTCGGTGTTAACCCCATTACGGTGAAGGGGCGTGAATAGAATATTTAAGCCGATGAAACTCCTTTAGTAGCAACATATTCAGTCTGGATAGATTCTAAAAATAATAGTCATAATAAAATACGTCTATTGTAATTTTGTATTTTGTCTTTTTTACTTCGATACAGAGGTAAATGACGATTAAAAGCACTCATGAAAGCCGAAGTCTGGGCTCTGGCATCGCATTCGTATCGTTGGCAGAGGAAGAGACGCAGGCAGTTCCCAGCCAAGTCGTCCCAACTCGTGCAAATGATTCCCGATATGCGCGTATTCTTCTCGGACAACTCGTCCCAACTCGTTCACATTATTCCCTGTCAACTCGTCTCAATTCAATGCACATTCTTTCCTGACAGCTCGTCCCAACAGGTGAATGTTCCTTGCCAACTCATTCTAACTCGTGTATGTTATTCCCGACAAAATCGTCCCAATTCGTGGATATTATTTCCCTCCTACTTGTCCCAACTCGTACATATAATTAACTGCCAAATCCTCCCGACTCGCGCATATTATTCCTTGCCATCTTGTTCTAGTATGTGAAAATTATTCCCCACCAACTTATCTCGACTGGTACCTATCATTCCTTCCAAACTATTCCTAATTTTCACATATTTTCCCCCGCCTACTCGTCCGAACTCCTGTATACCATTCCCTGCCAACTCATCCGAACTCATGCGTCTTATTCCCTGCCAACTCGTTCCGACACGTGCAAATTATTCCCCGCGAACTCATCTCAACTCAACTCAATTCTTGCATATGATTCCCTGCCAACTCATCCCAACACGTGCATAATATTCCCGGCCAACTCGTCCTAACCCGTGCAAATTATTCCTTGTCAACTCGTCCCGACTCGGGCATGCTATACCCCGCCAACTCGTCCCAACTCGTGCATAAACATGACCCTTAAAAGTGTTTTGTATCAGGAACGAGTTCCCCGTCACTTTCCGGTCTGAAATGCGTTCGTCAAGCACTAATAATGCTTGCAAACAACATCCGCTTTTGGCTCCCTCTTATGCTTTATTCATCTCGAAAATAGTAGAATGAAAGATGCGAAGAAAAAAAGGGAAAAGCCATATGTTACAGGTAATTTCACTGATCTTCTTCTTTGTGACAGTGATTGATCAGGTTTCGGAGGAGTGGCAGTGGGACTGGGCGCCGCCGCGGACTTCATTACCGCAGGATTTCTTGTCCCGGACTTTTATTCGGACCGGCGAGGAAAATGGACGCAGAGAGCGGATGCACGCGAAAATGTGCTCTCAAACACACGCGCGCGCGCACTCGCATGCATACACACACACGCACACACACACACACACACACACACACACACACACACACACACACACACACACACACACACACACACACACACACACACACGCATATATATATATATATATATATATATAAACACATATATACACACACATGCAAGTCTGTATATATATATATATATATATATATATATATATATATGTACACACACACACACACACACACACACATACACACACACACACACACACACACACACACATACACACACACACACACACAGACACACACACACACACACACACATACGCATACATATATATATATATATATATATATATATATATATATATAAACACATGTGTGTATATATATATATATATGTATATATATATGTATACACACACACACACATATATGTATGTGTATATACATACATACATACATACATACATACACACACACACACACACACACACACACACACACACACACATACACACACACGCACACACGCACACACACACACACACACACACACACACACACACACACACACACTCACACATACACACACACACACACACACACACACACACACACACACA
>NC_061843.1:17986415-17988915 GCF_019202785.1 Penaeus chinensis | reverse complement strand
ATAATTTATGTTATTATTATCATTATAACTGATATTACCAGCATTATCATTATCATTATTAACTCTTTCTTTATCATGTCCATTAGCATATCTATTATCGTTATCATAATTACTATCATTACTACTATTATTTAGCGTCATTATCATTATCATCTCAACGTATCTAAGGTTCCGCCTCCACGACCCCTTCACCGCACCCGGATTTCCCCCTCGCCTCAGCCCCCAGCCCTTTCACATCGACAAACAAGCATCCTCTCCCCTGATCTCCCCTTTCCGCAGAATCCACAAACAAGGCGAAGGACCGGCGCTTCTAAGGACCACACTCGCCACGGCCGTCAGCTCCTCGTCTCTCTCCCCAAAAGGCGTTCGTCAATTTGACAGCCTGAGCGCGTCAAGGAGAAAGGGGGGGGGGGGGGGGGGGGGGGGGGAAGGCGCTGACACCTTTGTCGCGGGGAAGTCGGTCGGGCGCTTTTATTTCGGAGGTTGGGGGGGGGGGTAAGGGGATGGGGAGGGGGTAAGGAGGTTGAGGTGAGGGGGGTAGAGGGGTAAGGGGTAAGGAGTAAGGGAGGGGAAGGAGGTTGGGGAGGGTTGGGGGTAAAGGAGTATGTATATATATACATATGTATATATGTATTCATATATCTTATTTAAGAAAAGTCATTTGAAACTGTAAGCAACATCAGGGTCAGGAAATAGCTAAATACTGAATGCTACAAAATTGTTTTTCAAAAAGATTTGTTTTTCATGGCGGCAAAAATGCAAACAGCCATGTTTATAGATACGGAGTCAAAAACGCTCAGCCTTTTTTCATACGAACATTATTATTTTTTGTCAGATTTGCGTGCAATAGAAACAAAAAACTCTTTTAATTGCCATTACAAAACGAAAACGAAAGCGTAGATTTATATATTTTGTATTATAGATATAGAATATACTGAATACGAAACGCTTTTTAATTCTAAGGATTCATTTCACGAAAGAGGAAATGGCATTTAAAAAGTGATGCTAACAAAAATAAGAGTATTATGTCATCATGGCATTTTTATCAATATAAACGGGGGATCTTATCAATATTATCAGTGACATCATATTAACGACCATTATTACTGAATTGCAATGATAATAATGATAATGATGATGATAATGAATTATTTTATCAAGATCAATTTATTTCTATCATTTCTAAAGGCATCTTAATAAGGATAATGAACACTTTTCCCTCTCTCTTCCTTCTCCGTTCCGCATAGGATAAAAAAAGGTTAAAAAGGATGATGAAAATAATGAGGAGGAGAAACCTGAAAACTGTGATGATAATTATTATAATGAGAATGATGATAATAATGATAATAATAATAATAATAGCAATAATAATGATATTGATAATAATAATAATGATAATAAAATAATAATATTAATGATAATAATAATAATAATAATAATAATGCTGATGATAAAGATGATGAGGATATGATAATGATAATGATAATAATGATAATAACAAAAAGAGTAATGATAACAATAATAACAGTAATGATTGTAATAATGGTGATGACAATATTAATGATAATATATATATGCAATAATAATAATGATAATAATAACAATATATATACAATATTATTAATAATAATAACAATGATAACAGTAATAACGATAAAAATAATAATAATAATAACAATAATAGTGATGATAATAATAATAATCATGATGGTAATGATAATGATGATGATAATGATAACGATAATAATAATATTGATAGTAATATTATTAATAATGATAATAATAATAATAACAATAATAACAATGATGATAATCATAATAAGTAATAACGATTATGATTATCATGATATTGATAATACCATAACAAAAACAATAACAATAGTGATAACGATAACACCAACAAGGATAACAGTGACAACAATGAGGACGAGGAAAGTGACGAGAACAATCCTAATAATAATGAGAAGATAGAACTTTCGAGACCGAGAGGATGCTGGTCTGTCTGCGCGGAGATGAGAGGGCGATCGAATCTGCAGGAAGGACGCTGGGACTCCGCTGGCGGTGCATCAAAGGGCGCGTCGTAGATACACGTACACATATATCAATGTACAGGCGAACACGCGCGCACTCACATATATACGTTCTTACACACGCATATGCATATGGACACGCACGCACACAGACACAAATACACATTCACACACACACACACTAATACACACACACGAACGAATACACTCACACACACTAATACACACACGTGGACGCATACACACAAATAATAACACACACACACATACACACTTATACACACACACGGACGCATACACACAACCAACACTAACACACACACACGGACACATACATACACACATACTAATACACACACACGAACGAATACACACACACACACTAATACACACACACACTAACACACACACACGGACACATACATACACACACACTAATACACACACACGGACGCATACATACACACACA
>NC_061843.1:17981415-17983915 GCF_019202785.1 Penaeus chinensis | reverse complement strand
AAGGGAGAAGGTGGAGGAAGGAGGGAGGGATGGAAGAAGGGGAGAGGGGGGAGGGAGAAGGAGGAGGAAGGAGGGAGGGATGGAAGGAGGGGAGAGGGGGAAGGGAGAAGGAGGTAGGGATGGAATGAGGGGAGAGGAGGAAGGGCGAAGGAGGAGGGAGGAGGGAGGGATGGAAGGAGGAGGACAAAAGGGGAAGGAGGGAGGGGGTGTAGGGGAAGGGGGAAGGACAGAAAGAGGAGGGGGAGGGTAGAGAATGATAGAGGGAGGAGGGGAAATGGGGAAGGAAGGAGGGAAGAGGAGGGAGAAGGCGAAGGGGATAAAAAGGGCAAAAGGGGAAGTAGGAAGCAAGGAGGAAGGGGAAGGGAGAGGAAGAGGACAAAGGGAGAAGATAGGGAGGAGGAGGGGAAAGAGAAAGGAGGGACAGAGGAGGGGACAGGGAGAAGGAGGGTGGGAGGAGGAGGAGGGGAAAGAAGGAAGGAGAGAGCCCACTGCCAACTTGAGAGGGAAAGGCCTGGGCATTAACGGCTAAGAGCTTAATAGGGCTGTAAGGACATACTAAGGGCAATGGGCGGCGAAGAATAATAGGGCAAGAGAAGTGAAAACGCCAAGTGGAAGGCGTTGTACAGAAAGTAGAGTATTGCGCAGAGAAAATGCCGTGGGTGGAATAGATATGGGCTAGATGGAGTGTGGGCAGACAATCAAGGTGGAGAGGAAATGTGGGGGAAGGAATTCAGTGGGGAGCAGGGGGGGGGCGGAGGAGGGTTCAACTGGGGTCATCAGTTCTCTTGCCCATTAAGGAGTGTGACGTCCCCGTGGGTAAGCATGGGCTGGGCATCGTCTCCCTCTTGCCAATAATGTGTCTGTGCGTGCGTGCGTGCGTCTTTTTCTCTCTTTTTTTTTCTCTTTTTTTTTAAATGATTATGCGGTTCTTTGTTGTATGACAATGTGAGGTAATGCTATGCGTGTGTGTTTTCATCTGTGTATATATGTACTTGTGCGTGTGTATGGCGATGTGAGAGAATGTGAGTATTTTCGTGTTTGTATGCGTATACATGTGCACGTATACATGTGAGACAATGTTGCGTGTATGTATTGTCAAGCTTTATACGCATACATGTGTGCGTATGCATGTGTGCGGTGGGGCGCCCCGCCGAGAAGCATCTTGACATTAACCTCATCATCAACGCCGACATGAGGATGCCGATCGGTCCCTGCGATTTACTGCCGACGGGACACAAGCGGCCGCGACAGGCGAAACCACGGCGAAGCTTTCCTGTGAGCGCGAGCGGGTGACGCCTTCGCTCGGGGGCGGCGCTGACGGACTCCGGACTGACGGATTTTCGCTGGATTCCGTCTGGATGGAGCCTCTGGCCGTGGCCGGCAGGAGCACAGGTTTTGCTGAAGGATGGAAGATCCGCGAGATATATTTTCTTCCTTGTTATCTTCCGTAAGAGACCGACTCTCTTCTGCGATCCCGGATTCGAGAACCGAGAGAAAAGAGAAACCTTCCCAAGCCCCGAGAGGGCAAGGAGGAGGAGGCGGCCCGTCCCTCGGCCGTCCCGCCGCCTGCTCCTCACAAGACGGCCGAGGACTCCCCAAGAGGCAGGGCGTAACAGCGTGTGTTTTGCGAGGCTCACCTGCCCGTCCCTGCTCTCCGCCGGCCGCCAGATTATAGACCATCAGGGCGCTATCTCACGATTATTTGGAGAACTGCCACGGCGTCGGCCGGCCTCTCGCGCGGGGAACAGCCTGGTGCTTAGTGGTGTACTGTGGGCGCACGGGGTCCCCTGGGTGGGGAAGAGTAGGTGGGGGTGGGGAAGAGTAGGTGGGGGTGGGGAAGAGTAGGTGGGGGTGGGGAAGAATAGGTGGGGGTGGGGAAGAGTAGGTGGGGGTGGGGAAGAGTAGGTGGGGATGGGGAAGAGTAGGTGGGGGTGGGGAAGAGTAGGTGGGGGTGGGGAAGAGTAGGTGGGGGTGGGGAAGAATAGGTGGGGGTGGGGAGGAGTAGGTGGTTGTGGGGAAGAGTAGGTGGGGATGGGGAAGAGTAGGTGAGGGCTGGGGAGGAGTAGGTGGGGGTGGGGAAGAGTAGGTGGGGGTGGGGAAGAGTAGGTGGGGGTGGGGAAGAGTAGGTGGGGGTGGGGAAGAGTAGGTGGGGGTGGGGAAGAGTAGGTGGGGGTGGGGAAGAGTAGGGGGGGTGGGGAAGAGTAGGTGGGGGTGGGGAAGAATAGGTGGGGGTGGGGGAGAGTAGGTGGGGGTGGGGAGGAGTAGGTGGGGGTGGGGAAGAGTAGGTGGGGGTGGGGAAGAATAGGTGGGGGTGGGGAGGAGTAGGTGGGGGTGGGGAAGAGTAGGAGGGGATGGGGAAGAGTAGGTGGGGGTGGGGAAGAGTAGGTGGGGGTGGGGAAGAGTAGGTGGGGGTGGGGAAGAATAGGTGGGGGTGGAGAGGAGTAGGTGGTTGTGGGGAAGAGTAGGTGGGGATGGGGAAGAGTAGGTGAGGGCTGGGGAG
>NC_061843.1:17951415-17953915 GCF_019202785.1 Penaeus chinensis | reverse complement strand
CATGCATTACAAGAGAATGATCCTCTTCAGGCGTCAATCTCCAAGAATATCGAACATCTATCACAATATGAAAATAATATTCACCGCTCGGGTTTTACGATATAATAATTTCCAAAGAGTATCGTAATTTTGCAGACTGTACGGCAATTGTACGCCGTGTTAGATATCATTTACATAATCAATGTTGGTGAAATTACCCTCATCAGAATTATGTAAATTATAAGGTAATCTGATGATACCTGGAAATACCCCGTAATCCAGAAATGAAGAGCAACGCTTATCTTATAAGTAACTTTCATCTTAGAAGTAACGGGTAAGTTTGAAGGTAATATAATGTCTGTTAGCTAAGGTTTGAAGGCGGGGTGTGTGTGTGTGTGTGTGTGTGTGTGTGTGTGTGTGTGTGTGTGTGTGTGTGTGTGTGTGTGTGTGTGTGTGTGTGTGTTTGTGTGTGTGTGTGTGAGAGAGAGAGAGAGAGAGAGAGAGAGAGAGAGAGAGAGAGAGAGAGAGAGAGAGAGAGAGAGAGAGAGAGAGAGAGAGAGAGAGTATTCATAAATAAACTTTTTTACAGACGGACGAGATGCGAATGAGTTGATGATATCCATTACCAGATTTACAGTCGAATTTCAATGCACTTTTTGTATGGCCGACTGCTCGTCCCCCGAGGCGTCGCCTGCACTATGTTTATTGTACGTTTTAGTTGAAGAGAAGGAACAAATAATGTATTTACCGTGTACACTGTACGCCACCGTCTTCAAGATGCTAAGGCCGTAACCCTCTGTGCTTTCGCGATCGTTATATTGTCCTTATTTGCCTCTGAAAGAAGGGTCAAAGTGGCGCGGCAGAGGCCTCTCGACGACGGCCGGGGCAGAGGCTGTGGTGGTCAGGCATCATTTGAATAAATAATAAGAGGCCGCGCGAAGAACAGGGCAAGTTGGCCATTTACAGCGCCTCGAATATTATCGAGTTTGGGCCGACTCCACATTGCTTCGTCTGCCTGCTGCAGGGTCGGGACGCGGGGGACGGAGCGGGCGCCATCGGATCCCGCGGCAGGAGACGAGTCCGCCGCAGGGACGCCCCTCGCCGCCCTCCCCGCCTCCGTCAGCAGCGAGCGTGGTCGTCCTGCTTGGTCTTACGAGGAGGGCGAGCTCGCGGTGCGGCGGACGAAGCTCAAGCGGACGAAAGGGAATGGAAAGGGAGCGAAAGGGACGCAGGGGAACGAAGCATTACCAACAGCCTCGACTCTTCGTTAAACCCAATCGCTTACCCCTAATTGCCGGGTTGTGAACACTTGGGTTAAACAAGTTGGTTATCCTGTAAACCGCCAGCCAGCCAATCAGCGGCTCTTTACAGTCTTGTTTGTTCACGGTAATGTCGCGCAGCCGTCTCGTCGGAAGCCTTTGTGCCCGATTGGAAATTGTGTGGAAATTCCTCCTAAAACACGACAATTTCCATATTACTATAATTCATTATGCAAACAATGAGTTAAGACGGAACATAAAAGGTTTTATTTCTTCCCCTCCTAGTTTTTTTGTCCTGCATTTTTTACCGATGAAGCCGGCTCGTCTGTTTGCATTCTTCGGCATTTAGAGGATGTGTGATGCAATTATGTTTTTAGAGGACGCGCAGACGCCGATATGGCAGCCAGAAGTAGCGTGCTGGCGTCTACTTAAAAAGCCATTCTGTCATATCCTGTGTGTTTAGCCCAGATAGACTTAATTTGTTGCAGAATATCGACCGGCGGAACAGCATCCGATCCGTCTCGAAGCCCTCTCGCCGGGTCCGTCCGCGGGGCTGGGTGCGCGCACCGGGTTTCGTGTTCCCGAATACAGGTCGATTTGTTTCGTGGGTTTTTCAGAGCGCCTAACGTTTAACGACCGACAAAGGAACATGTTTCATGCGATGGTCTGCCTCTACGTGATTATTTATGAATATTTATATTTTCCCCTCTCTCGATTTCGCCTCCCTCTCTCCTCGCTCACTCGTACTCGACTTCCCTTTTCCACTATCACTTGTTCTCGCCTCCCTCTCTCCCCTCTCACTCACCTTCCCCACTTCACTCTCACTCACTTTTAACTCCCTCTCCCTCCTCTCACCCGTTCACGTGTCCCTCTCTCCTCTCTCAATCGTCAACGCCTCCCTCTCTCCTCTCTCACTCGTTCTCGCTTTCTCTCTCTCTCTCTCTCTCTCTCTCTCTCTCTCTCTCTCTCTCTCTCTCTCTCTCTCTCTCTCTCTCTCTCTCTCTCTCCTTGATATTTCCCTCTTACCCATTCTCGCCTCCCTCTCTCCCCTTTCACTCGCTCTCTCCTTCCTATTTCCCTCTTACTCGTTCTCGCCTCCCTCTCTCCCCTATCACTCGTTTCCGTCTTCCTCTCTCCCCTTTCACCCTTTCTCGCTTCCCTCTCTCCCTTCACACCTTTTTTCGCCTTCCTGCGTTCCTGCTCCCTTTCTCTTCCATCTCACTCCTTCTCGCCTCCCCCTCTCTCCTCTCTCACCCGTTTCC
>NC_061843.1:17932899-17935399 GCF_019202785.1 Penaeus chinensis | reverse complement strand
TGTTGTTATTGTTACTTTTGTTGTTGTGAATATTATTAATCGTTTTGTGATTATTACTATCATTCTTATATTTATTCTTCCTTTTTCTTCTTCTTATTATTATTATCATTGTTATTATCATTATTCAGTATTGGTATTGTTATCTTTTATTATTGCTGTTGTTGCTGTTGTTGTTGTTGTTGTTATTGTTGGTATTACCATCAATATTATCCTTTTTATCATTATTGTCTTTATTATCAATATTGTAGTTAATATCATTATCATCATTACCATTATCGTCATCATCATAACTGTTTATCAGCTTATTATAATTGTTATTATTATTATTATTATTATTATTATTATTATTATTATTATTATTATTATTATTATTATTATTACTATCATTATTATCATTGTTGTTGTTGTTGTTGTTGTTGTTGCTGATGTTATTATTTTTAATTTTTATCATCATCATTATTACTATTATTATCATTATTACTATCATTATTATTATTATTATTATTAGTAGTAGTAGTATTATTATCATTGTTATTATTATCATTATTATTATTATTATCATTATTATTATTACTATTATTATTTTTTGATTATTATCATTATTATCATTATTATTATTATTATTATTATTATTATTGTTATCATTATTACCATCGTTACTATTACTATTGTTGTTATTATTATTAATATTATCATTATCATTACTATTATTATTACTATCATTATCGATATCGATATTATGATCATTACTACTACTAACTACCACAGCTGCTACAACTATATCTGATTTTAATACTATCCTTTTTATATTCTTCCCTATAATTAATAAAACTATCTGTTACCATCATCATCACTATTATCCTTATCATCATAATTCCCATTATCATCATTACTTTCACTAACCCTCAGCTTTCGATGATAAAATAATAATAATAATAATAGATAATAATGATAATAGTAATAGTAATAATAATAATAATAATTATAATTATAAGGATAATAATCATAATATAAATAATAATAATAATAATAATAATAATAATAATAATAATAATAATAATAATAATGATAATAATCATAATAAAAACATATTAATAATAATAATAATAATAATAATAATAATAATAATAATAATAATAATAATAATGATAAGAATGATAAGATAAAAAACAAAACAAAAAAAACATTGTATTTATGTATCTTTCTGTCTATCTGTGTCTCTGCAAGATATTTGAGCCACAGAATATGCATGGCAAAAATGTGCAAGAGTTTTCCTATATGCAGGCAATCAGTATGAAATGTAATTAGCTGTATTGTCTCGTAATGTATTGTATTGCCAGGGAAAGCAATAGATGTATTGCATAATCTGAGGACTTTTCTGCTGTTTGAAATATTAGTTTAACAGGATGGTCTTATTAATGTTATCATTTTCAGATCATTAGTTTAATCATTTCTGCTAATTCACCGTGTTATTGTCATTATGATCATCATTTTATTATTATTATCATTATTGCTATTATTATTATTGTTATTATCATTATGATTATCATTATTATACTTAAAATCATTATTATCATTATTGTCATTACCACTATTGTCATTATTATTATCATTATTATCATTATCACTATTGTCATTATTATTATCATTATCATTACCACGACTATTATTATTATTATTATTATTATCATTGTTGTTGTTGTTATTATTATTTTTTATTATTTTTTATCCTTGTTATTACTATTACTACTACTATTGTTATCATTACTGTTATTATCATTATCACTGTTAATATTATTAGTTTTATAATTATCATTATCATTATCATCATTACTATCATTATCATTCTTTTCATCCATTTTCATTATCATTATTATCACTTATTAACATTATCAGTGATTTTATTATTAATGATAATATTATCGCCATTAGTATTACTATTATAATTTTTATTGATATCATCATTATTACTATTAATGTCATTATTATTATCATTATCACCTACCTTTATCATTATTACTGTTTCACCATTATTATGACTATCATTATTATTATCATTATTATTATTGTTATCATTATTATTATTGTTATTAATTTTTTACTATCATTATCTTTATCAAAATTTTGATTAATATCATTGTTATCATTATCATAACATCAGTATGATTATTATCATTAACTTCAAGATAATTATTATCATTGATATTACTATTATCATTATCATAACATCCGTATGATTATTATCATTAACTTCAATATAATTATTATCACTGATATCAACCCAATCATCATGATCACTAGCCTCGGACCGTAGCAAGGACTCGAACCCATGAGACTCCCAAGTTTCCAGGGGTGTGATTGTACTGAAGCTGCCCCCATCACTATCAACACTATTGTTATTGGATAAACAGCATCTTTATTATGATTATGATAATTGTCGTTATTAGTAACTTTAGCATGAGTATCGTTGTTGTTATTATTAGTACCTTTATCATGATTA
>NC_061843.1:17916913-17924413 GCF_019202785.1 Penaeus chinensis | reverse complement strand
TTCTCCGTCTTCCCCTTCTCTTCGTCCTTCCTCCTTCCACCTCTTCTCACTTCTTCTCCTCCTGTTCCTCCTCCTCCTCCTCCTCCTCCTCCTCCTCCTCCTCGTCTTCTTCCTCCTCTTCTTCCTCCTTCTCTTCTTCTTCCTTCTCTTCCTTCTCCATTTTCCCCTCCTCCTCTTCCTTCCTCCTCATCTTCTTCCTTCTTCTCCTCCTTCTCCTCTTCCTCTTCCCCTTTCTTTTTCTTCTCATCTTCTTCCTTCTTCTCCTCCTCCTCCTACTTCCTATTCCTTCCTCTTCCTGTTTTTATCTTTACCTTACTCTTCCCCCTCTCCAATATTTCCCTGTTTCCTCTCTCCACCTTTACCATCCCCTTCTCTTCGCCTTTTCCCTCCCTCTCCTCTTCCTTCCCCTCTCCCCTCTTCCTCTTTCCATCTCTTCTCCCCCACTCCCTCTCCCCATCTTCCATTCCTCCTCCCTTCTCTCTACCTTTCCCATTCCCCATTCCTTCTCCCTACCTCCCCCCCCCCCCCACCCTCTCTCCTCACTCTTTCTCCCCATCTTTATCATTATCTCCCTTCTCCTTTCTCCCACCCCCTCTCCCTCCCCCCTTTTAGATTACCCACGTAGCGTCATTTCATATTTTTTATTGTTCTTTTTGTCTCCCAAGTTCAGCTTTTTGTTCTCTCTCAGAACACGTACTTTAGCAGAGCAATGTTCTCCACAGTTCCCTGGTCGACGCACGCACGTACACATGTATACAGGCGTGTAAGCGAGTTCACGTACATGTGTATGTAGGTCTCTGTACATATGTTTGTCATCTTGACGATTTGATCATAGTGCATGTTGGTTGATATAAAGTCTATGGGTATATTGAGGAAAACAAATATATGCACACACACATGCACACAAGATAGCACATACATACACACACAGACACAGACACGCACACACACACACGCATATGTACACGCACAAGCACACACACACACACACGTACACACACACGCACACACACACGCACACACACACGTACACACACATAAACACACACACACACACACACACGTACACACACACACACACACGCACTTATCTTACCCCCCCCCCTTTCAAAAGCCTCCTGCAGCGATGAACTCTACGTGAGGGGGGGGAAGGAGGGGGGGAGGAGAGGAAAGAGGAAGGGGATGGGAAGGAGGGGGGAGGGGGGATAGGAGTAACCCCCAACCGTTACCCGACTCTGAACGCAAGAGTAACGGAAGGAGTAACCGTGCAAGATTACTTCACTCCCCCCCTCCCCTCCCCCTCCCCTCCGCATTCCCCTCTCGCTCTCCCCATTCCCCTCCCCTCCCCCTCTCCCTCATCTCCCCTTCCCCATTCCCCTCCCCCTCCTCTCCCCCTCCTCTCCCCCTCCCCATTCCCCTCCTCTCATCTCTCTCCTTTCTTCCCCCTTTCTTTCTCTGTCTTCTTTATTTTATCTATCAATTTACTGTTAACAAATATAAAAAGGAACGACAAGACAACAACATTATTTTTTGTTTGTATTTGTTTTGTTTTCTGTTATTTGTTGTTAGAAAATAAGAAAGAAAGGAAGGAAAAAATAGAATAAATGAAATAAGGAAGAAAAGGGAAAAAGAAAAGTAAGAAAAACGGAGGGAAAGAAAGAAAGAAAGAAAAAGAAGGGAAAAAAATCTAAGAAAGAGAGGAAGAAAGAAAGAAAGAAGAAAGAAAGGAGGAACGAAAGAGAAAAAAAAGAAAAGAAAAATAAGAAAGAGAAGAAAAACAAAAATAAAGATGAAATTACCTTAAGAAATATATATGTATAAAAAAGCTCGCGTGTGTTAAAAGTTTTTTTTTCATTTTTGTTGTATGTTTTTTTTTTTGTTTTTCGTGTTGCTTTTTTGTTGCATTACCTGTTGTTTTCCTTGTTGTATTTTTTTTGTTTTTCCTTTTGTTTTTTTTTGTTTTTTAGGATGCAATACAGGAAAATAAAGAGGGAAGCAGAGAGAATTAAAGAAGTGAAGGAAGGAGAGAGAGAAGGGGGTGAACGAAGAGGGAGAAGGGAGAGAGGGGAAGAAGGAAGAAGGAAGAGGAAGAGGAGGAGTTAGGAGGAAAGAAAGGAGAGGAGTAGAGAGGAAAAATGAAGAAATTAAGGAAGAAGGAGGAAGGAAGAGGAAGAGGAAGAGGAGGAGTTAGGAGGAAAGAAAGGAGAGGAGTGGAGAGGAAAAATGAAGAAATTAAGGAAGAAGGAAGAAGGAAGAAGGAAGAGAAGGAGGAGTTAGGAGGAAAGAAAGGAGAGGAGTGGAGAGGAAAAATGAAGAAATTAAGGAAGAAGGAAGAAGGAAGAAGGAAGAGAAGGAGGAGTTAGGAGGAAAGAAAGGAGAGGAGTGGAGAGGAAAAATGAAGAAATTAAGGAAGAAGGAGGAAGGAAGAGGAAGAGGAAGAGGAGTTAGAAGGAAAGAGAGGAGAGGAATAAAGAAGAAAAATGAAGATATTGAGGAGGAAGGAGGAGGAAGGAAGAGGAAGAGGATGAGGAGGAGTTAGGAGGAAAGAGAGGAGAGGAGTAGAGAAGAAAAATGGAGAAATGAAGGAGGAAGGAGAAAGATGGAAGAGGAAGAGGAGGAATAAAGGAAATAGGCAGAAAAAAGAACAAAACTAGTAACAAAAACAAGTGAAGAAAAAACATAAACAATAATATTTCATCATTATCTCTTTATCAAGTGTCTTTTCATCATATCTTTAGTTATTCCTTCCTTTATCCGTTACCCTGTATGCTCCATTTCGAGTTATTTCGAGTAAAAACTCTTTTTACTAACAAAACGACAAACAAGAGACGAACAGCGATTTATAATATATTTGCCTTTTCCTTGAATAAGTGTTGATAGATTTTTTTTTCTTTTGTTGGCAAATAGATAGCCAAGCAGACAGATAAATAGACATCCAGAGAGACAAACAGACAGGCAGACAAACAGACAGACCGGCAAACAGACAGAGAGTCAGACAGACAGACAGGCAAACAGACAGACAGATAGACAAACAAATAGACAATATAGATAACCAGACAGACAAAGAGACAAAAAACCAGACAGACAGACAACCAGACAGACAGACAGATTGCTACAGCCCCCTGCCTCTTCTATGCACCGGATCTTCTCCCATACACAAATTGCCCAAAAAAATGCGGTCGCCTTTCGTCACCTTTCGAATTCCTGAGGAAGGAAAAACTTGGAAGAGTTAATCGCAAAATGATTAATTCAACCCTTCCTGGAAATTCGGTGGATAGATTCGCAGAGAGTGAAAAGATAATTAAGGAGAGGAGGACTAGGAGGAGAGAGAAAAGGAGGTGAGTTTCAGAAAGAGGGAGGGAGAGAGAGAGGGGAGGGGGGTGGGTGGGAGGGAGGAAGGGAGGGAGGGAAGGAGGGAGGGAGGGAGGGAGGGAGGGAGAGAGAGAGAGAGAGAGAGAAAGAGAGAGAGAGAGAGAGAGAGAGAGAGAGAGAGAGAGAGAGAGAGAGAGAGAGAGAGAGAGAGAGAGTCAAAGTCAAAGTCAAAGTCAAAACATTTTATTCCATTAAATTACAATGGTTATTCTTTACATAAATATATATATATTTACATTTGAATATTTAAGAAGTGTTCTTTTAATTTCATTTTAAAATTACAGAAGTTGTTAATGCCTCTTAAATTATCTGGTAGCAT
Organism: Penaeus chinensis; assembly: GCF_019202785.1. NCBI lineage: Eukaryota > Metazoa > Arthropoda > Malacostraca > Decapoda > Penaeidae > Penaeus > Penaeus chinensis. The sequence continues at coordinate 17,920,722 of NC_061843.1, read as the reverse complement.
GTTCCATAACTTGGGTCCACGTATTTCCATTTGTCGTGCCCCTGTATTGGTATTCGATCTCTTGACAAAAAGGGAATTTACTTGGCGTGTGTGTGTGTGAGAGAGAGAGAGAGAGAGAGAGAGAGAGAGAGAGAGAGAGAGAGAGAGAGAGAGAGAGAGAGAGAGAGAGAGAGAGAGAGAGGCAGACAGACAAGCAGACAGACAGACAGGCGTACAAACTGACATACAAACAGACAGGCTGGCAGCCAAGCAAGCAGGCAGACACAAAGACGCACGAACACAAAGGCAGACAGAGAATGAAATTGACAATAATAGAGAAAGATAGAGAGAAAGAGAGAGAGAATAAAAACAACAGAAACAAAGACAGAGATCAAAAAACAAACAGACACAGAAAAACAAATAGAGAGAAAAGAACACAGACAAAGACAAAGAGAGAAACCAGACCGAAAATAACGAGGAAAGAGGCAACAGGAGAAAACAACGCTCTAAAATGCCGAAGGAGCGCGGACCTGCCTCTTCCGCTGATTAGGACTAATATCAGATAAATGTAAACGAATACATACGTACAATAGTGTTGGTGAAGTGACATACGTACATGCGCACGTGTGTGTGTGTCTGTGTGTGTGTGTGTGTGTCTGTGTGTGTACGTGTGTGTGTGTCTGTGTGTGTACGTGTGTGTGCGTGTGTGTACGTGTGTGTGTGTGTGTGTGTTTGTGTGTGTATGTATGTATGTCCGTGCGTGCAGGCGTGCGAGCGTGCGTGCGCATGTATATCTGTGTAAGTACATGTATGTATGCATGTACCACGCACATAAAAATGCGTGAATATGTATGTGCTTGTTTGTATTAACTGTGTTTTTCCTTTGTTATTACATTCATTGTTATCACTATCGCAACACTCACCATTATTCTTCGAGTCAAGATTTCTCCCTCTTTCCTCTTTCACTCAACTAAACGTATCATTAAGACAATAACGTTAATACATATGCAAATAACCCAGACATAATTAACCGCGCGAGAACATCCATGAAAGAAATCAAGTTAATTAAAGAGTCATTTATCTTCATGCTAATTATACGCATATTCCTGAAAGTAATTGCAACATATATTTTCTCTTTTGCAAAAGAATGTCTGTGAGAATGATGATAGCAATAATAGCAATGATGATAATGAATGAGAATGGATAGGATTTTAGTGGTATCAGTAATGAGTAGCATCACCATCATCATCATCTTCCTCATCTGCATCTTCATTTACATCTTCATCTTCATCATCATCATCTTCCTCATCTTCATCTTCATCTTCATCTTTATCTTCATCTTCATCTTCATCATCATCATCTTCCTCATCTTCATCTTCATCTTCATCTTCATCTTCATCTTCATCTTGATCATCATCCTCATCATCATCATCATCATCTTCCTCATCTTCATCTTCATTTTCATCTTCATATTTATCTTCATCATCATCATCATTATCATAATCATAATGATAATAATAATGATAATAATAATAATAATAATAATAATAATAATAATAATAATGATAATAACGACGATGGTAACAGTAATAATAATAAGGATGATAATAATAAGGATAATAATAATAATAATAATAATAATAATAATAATAATAATAATAATAATAATAATAATAATGGTAATAATAGTAATAATAGTAACAATAATAAGGATAATAACAATGATAGTAATAATGATAGTAAGGATGATAATGATAAAGATAATAAAAAATAATAAAAAGATACATATAACTAATGATAATAAAGATAAATTATAAAAATATCAATAACAATAAAACAAAAATCATGACGATAAATTAACAAAAGCAGTGATATTAACATTACCAATAATCTTGATAATAATTACAACAACAAGAATAACAGCATCAATATCAACAAAGATAATGATAAAGATGATAATTATATATTCTCAGAAGATAGAAAGAAAATTAAGAAAAATGGAACATAAATACTCAGCCTTGTGGCATCTTGACCCACAAGGAAGGGAAATTGATTAACCTTACATAAGGCAGGCCCTTTCTGACCGCCCCCCCCCCTCTCTCTCCTCTTTCTCCCTTCCTTTCTTTTCTCTTACTCCCTTTCTCCCCCCCCCCACCCCATCCTTTATTTTCTCTTACTCCCTTTCTCTTTTCTTTTCTTCTTCCCTTCTCTTTACCTCCCACTTTCTTCTTCCATTCTCACTCCCTCCCTTTCTCCTTCTCCACCGCTTACCATCCTTCCTTTCTCCCTATCTCCCACTCTTCTTCCCTTTCTCTCCACCTCCCCATTCTTTCCTTCTCCCTCCCCCCTTTTCTTCTTCCCTTCTCCCTTCCTCCCTTTCTCCTCCCTCCTTCCCTATCTCCTCCTATTCTTTCCTCCTCCCTTCCTTCCTTCCCTTTTCTCCTCTTCTTCTTTCCTCCTTCCTTCCTTCCTTCCCTTTTCTCCTCCTCTCCTTACCTCCTCCTCTTCCTTCCTCCTCCCCTTCCTCCCCCTCCTCCCCATCTCCCAATCCCCCCCAGATCCCCCCCCCCCCCCACTTGGCCCTCTCTGTCTCAGCCTTCCCAATTTTTCATCTCCTTCCTCCCCGTGACCTGACCTCCTGTTCAAGGGTCAACCGTCTTCATCTTTCTCCTGTCAGTCACGTCTGTCAGCCGCGAGGAAGAGAAGGAGGAAGAGGAGAGGAGAAAGAGAGAAGGGAAGAGGAATGAGAAACGGTTCGGTGTAAGTGAGTCGGTATGTGAGCGAAAGAGAGAAATGGAGAGGAGGAAGTGAGAGAAAGGGAGAGGAGAAAGAGAGAGATAAGGGAGAGAAGAGGAGAGATAGGGGAGAGATAGGGGAGAGGAGAGGAGAAAGAAAGCGATAGGGGAGAGGATAGTAGAGAAAGGGAGAGGAGAAAGAGAGAGATAGGGGAGAGAAAGGGAAAGGAGAAAGAGAGAGATAGGGGAGAGGAGAGGAGGGAAAGGGAGAGGAAAAGAGAGAGATAGGGGAGAGGAGAGGAGAAAGAGAGAGATTAGGGAGTTGAGAGGAGAGAAAGGGAGAGGAGAAAGAGAGAGAAAGAGAGAGGAATAAGAGAGAGAAAGGGAGAGGAGAAAGAGAGAGATAGGGGAGAGGAGAGGAGAGAAAGAGAGAGATAGGGGAGAGAAGAGGAGAGAAAGGGAGAGGAGAAAGAGAGAGATAGGGAAGAGAAAAGGAGAGAAAGGGAGAGGAGAAAGAGAGAGATAGGGGAGAGAAGAGGAGAGAAAGGGAGAGGAGAAAGAGAGAGATAGGGAAGAGAAAAGGAGAGAAAGGAGAGGGGAAAGAGAGAGATAGGGGAGAGAAGAGGAGAGAAAGGGAGAGGAGAAAGAGAGAGATAGGGAAGAGAAGAGGAGAGAAAGGGAGAGGAGAAAGAGAGAGATAGGGGAGAGAAGAGGAGAGAAAGGGAGAGGAGAAAGAGAGAGATAGGGAAGAGAAGAGGAGAGAAAGGGAGAGGAGAAAGAGAGAGATAGGGAAGAGAAGAGGAGAGAAAGGGAGAGGAGAAAGAGAGAGATAGGGGAGAGAAAAGGAGAGAAAGGGAGAGGAGAAAGAGAGAGATAGGGGAGAGAAGAGGAGAGAAAGGGAGAGGAGAAAGAGAGAGATAGGGAAGAGAAAAGGAGAGAAAGGAGAGGAGAAAGAGAGAGATAGGGGAGAGAAGAGGAGAGAAAGGGAGAGGAGAAAGAGAGAGATAGGGAAGAGAAGAGGAGAAAAAGGGAGAGGAGAAAGAGAGAGATAGGGGAGAGAAGAGGAGAGAAAGGGAGAGGAGAAAGAGAGAGATA
>NC_061843.1:17896913-17899413 GCF_019202785.1 Penaeus chinensis | reverse complement strand
GAAGGAGAAGATGAAAAGTATGAATGTTGAATGGATGGATGTATGAGAGAGGAAGAGAAGGAGGGATAAACGGAAGGAGAAAATAAATGTATGAATGGTCGCATGGATATATGAATGCGTGAATCAATGAATGCATGGAAATTTACATACCTGTATGAGCGCAGGAATGAAAATTCGCATGAACGTATGACCGTATGAACGTATGAACATGTGGACGTATTTTCGTATGAACGTATGAACGTATGAACGTATGGGCGTATGAACGTATGAAAGTCTGGGCGTATGAACGTATGAGCCTATGACTGTATGGCAGCATGAGCGTATGAACGTATGACAGTATGAACGTATGGAAGTCTGGGCGTATGAACGTATGACAGTATGAACGTATGAGCCTGTGATTGTATGACAGCATGAACGTATGAACGTATGACAGTATGAACGTATGACAGTATGAACGTATGACAGTATGAACGTATGACAGTATGAACGTATGACAGCATGAAAGTAAGAAAAAAAAAAAAAAAGGGGAAGATGGATAAAGAATTATTTCTTAAAGTATTTGTTGGTTAGGAAGGGGAGATAGAAAGTTGTTGATAATCGTAAGAGAGGAAGAGAGGGATTTGAAATAAAGAAGAAGAGGGGAAGAGGAGAAGAAAGTAGAAAAAAGAAGTATGAGGTAATTTAACCGAAAGAGGAGGAGATGAAGGGAAGCGAAAGGGAGGAATAGAGAGAAAGACACAAAAAAGCGAAAGAAAAAAACAAATAAGAATGGTATGATAAAAATGAAAATAAAATAACAGAATAAACAAAGATCAAAGAAAGAACAAGTAGGGACAGTAAAATATACACAACTAAATAAACGATTAAACGAAGAAATAAATAGATAAATAGATAAATAAATAAATAAATAAATAAACGAAAGGGAAGATGAAGGAGAGCGAGAAGAACTAACAGAGAAGGAAAATAAGAAAATAAAATAAAAAGAAAAGGAATTACGTAACAAAAAGGACCGAGAAAACACAAAATAACGCAAAAAAAAAAACATTAAAAATAACAAAAGAAAAGAAGAAAAATAAAGAAAATAAAAGACATAGATGAAAGAAAATACAATTGGCTTTATACGAATGACAAAATATATAAATGCATGATTGCCCAATTTTGGCGAAATTTTATCGTAATAAAGAAGATAAGGTCAAGAAAAATGGTGATAAAAGGCAGGTGAGATATTGGAGAAAACCCGTTACTACGAATGAAGGAATAAGATGGCAAAGAAGAGAATGGAATAAAGGATAGAGCGAAGAGGGGAAGAAGGAAACATAGACGAGGAGGAACAGGAAAAAAAAATAGCACAGTAAAAAATAAAAAAAAGAGAAAAATAACACACACACACACACACACACACACACACACACACACACACACACACACACACACACACATATATATATATATATATATATATATATATGCATAGATAGATCGATAGATAGATAGAAAATGAGAGAGAGAGAGAGAGAAAGAGAGAGAGAGAGAGAGAGAGAGAGAGAAAGAGAAAGAGAGAGAGAGTCCTAGTAAAATGAAACAACAAACAACCAGACACAACGGACACCCAGACACGCCGAGCCACCCCCCCCCCCCCTTTCGAGAACGGAAAAAAGCTTAAAATCCCATTTTGAAAATAAATAACCCTTTGACCGGACTGTCACAAGAAGCCATCTTGACGCCAGAGGAAATGATCTTGTGAAATATGGTTTTCTTTCGGCTTTATATACATATTTATAAAACGCGAACTATTTGTCTGTGTCTAAATCAAAATTCTGGCCATGGACGGTGAAGAGGAGGAAAAGATGGACTATTTTGTTGTTTGAGAGAGAGAGAAAATAAAGGGATAAATAACATTGGGGATGTCTTTGTTTTTCCTTGATTATTGCCTTGTTTACTTTTTATTTTCTTGTTTATTTTTGTTTATCTTTTTGTTTGTTTCCTTGATTATAGTCTTGTTTACTTTTTATTTTTTTGTTTATTTTTGTTCATTTCTTTGTTTGTTCCGTTGTTTATATTTTATTAATTTATTTGTTTATAAGTTTTCCTGTTCATTTCCCTGTTTATTTTTGTCCTGTTCTTTTCCTTGTTTATTTTCCCTTTCTCGTTCATTTCCTTGTTTACTTTTCATTTCTTGTCTATTTCCTTCATTAATTTATTTCCCTTTTTTGCAGTATTTAATTCAATTTGCTCAGCCTGAGGGCGCGAGGTGAACATATGGTGTCACTGCAATGGCATGTTTTGCAATATCAGTCTCTTTGAAGTGAGAGTGTGGTCCCACAAAAATGTTTAAAGGTCGTACAGCTTTAGTTTAGTTAGCCACGACATGTGAATACACTGAATTTGATGTTGCAATATCTACGTAGGTAAGGGTCATGTGTAGGGTTTCATAACAATAAGAGGTTGATGAGAATATGTTTACAACAGATGGATAAAAATACCAAGTAGACACTAATAT
>NC_061843.1:17885575-17893075 GCF_019202785.1 Penaeus chinensis | reverse complement strand
GGTGTGACTCATGGGAGGGAGAGAGAGAGAGGGAAGGGAGGGAGGGAATGTGTGATTCGAGGGTGGGGGTATGGGAAGGGAGGGAGGGAGTGTGATTCAAAGGAAGAGAGTGAGAGGGGGGGGTGTGTTCGTGCCAAATAGGTGTGGAAGGTGAAGGGAAGGAGATGGAGGTGGAGGGAAGTGGGAGGAGTATATTTCGTAGGGGGAGGGGGAGGGGAGGGGAGGGGGTGGGGAGGGAGTCCCAGGGTTAAGGAAGGTGAGGGTATGGGGGGGGGGTGACTCAAGTAAAGGGGGGGAGGGGGGAAAGATGCGAGGGAGGAGGGAAAGAGGTGAGGGGAGAGAAGGGGAGAGGGTTCCCGTTAGGGGTGTGTGGAGGAGAGGGGGATGTTCCTGGAAGAAGGGGGGGAGGGGAGTGGAGGGGAGGGGAGGGGGAGCGTTCCCATTAGGGAGGGAAGTGAAAGGGAGGGGAAGAGAGGGTCCCAGGAGGAGGGAAGAGGAGGGAAGAGGAGCGGAGAGGAGGGGAGAGGCTCCCAGGAGGAGGGGAGAGGAGGGAAGAGGAGGGGAGAGGATGGGGGAGGATCCCAGGAGGAGGGGAGAAGAGGGGAGAGTAGGGGAGAGGAGGAGGGGGAGTGTTCCCAATAGGGGAGGAGGGGGAGGAGGGGAGGATGGAGGGGGAGGAGAGGTTCCCATCAGGAGGGGAGGGGAGGGGGCCGTCCGCAAGGGGGGGAGAAGAGGCGAGGAGGAGTGTTCTCATGATGGGGAGGTTGGTGGCGGAGGGGGGGGGGGGCGAGGGGGACCGAGAAGAAAAGGAGTGCGAATGAAGAGCGTTTTAAGTGTCGCCATCTGTTGCTCGTTGTCGACACTGCATGGAAGAGCGGAGGACATGTGTGCAGATTCAACACATGTGCGCTTCACGTCTGTCTTCTGCTGCTTTGTCTTTCATCTTCCCTTTTCTCGTCTTCTCTTCTCCTTATTTTCTTCTTTTTCGTTCTTTGTTTCTTCTTCTTCTTCTTCTTCTTCTTTATCGTCTTCTTCTTCTTCTTCTTCTTCTTTTCTTCTTCTTTTTTTTTCCTTCTGCTTCTTCTTTTTCTTAATTTTCTTCTTTGTCGTCTTGTTCTCCTTTTTCTTCTTCTTCTTTGTCGTCTTCTTTGTCACCTTCTCCTTCTTCTTCGTTATCTTCCTCTTTTTATCCTTCTTCTTCTTCTTCTTCTTCTTCTTTTCTTATCCTTCTTCTTCTCTTTCTTGTTCGTTTTCTTCTTCATCATCATTATCTTTTTCTTTTTCTCCTTCTTCTTTCTTATTTTTGTTCGTGTTCTTCTTCACCTTCTTCTCCTTCTTTCTTTTTTTATTTTTTTTTCTTCCTCTTTTTCCCCTACTTCTTATTCTTCATCTTCTTCTAGAGATAAAGAAATAACAACTAAAATCAAATAACTTTTATTAGACAACAAATATAACAAATCACAAGCTTTCCCCCGAAAATAAAAAAAATATAAACACATTTTCGGACATACAAACAAACAAACAAACAATAAAAAGCCTCACTCAAAAGGAAACGAAAGAAAAATGAAAAAAAAAAAAAATTCCGTTCAGTTCTTCAGAATTTCCTGTTTTGATTTTCGTCTACATTTATGCTGCTATTTTCGAAATATATGAATGGAAAATAAGATGAAGGAAAGTCGTAAATAAAGTTGTTTTTCTTTTAAGAATCTATACAAAGAGGAATACAACTTTTACAATAGGAAAAGAAGAATGAAAAGATAAATAAAAGAAACATAACAAAGGAGGAAAAAGAAAAAAAAAGTAGGAATATATATAGTGATAGTAAAAAAAAAAAAAAGTAGGAATATATACATAAAGCGCATAAAAAAGAATGAAAATGAAGAATGAAAAGATAAATAAAAGTAACATAACAAGAGAGGAAAAAATAAAAAAAAGGGAAAAAACATAGGAATATATATATATATAGAAAAAAAAGTAGGAATATATATAGAGATATAATGATAAAAAAAAGTAGGAATAAATACATAAAGCTCATAAAAAAAAGTAGAAAAATCCCCTTAAAATAATCATCCTAAACACGTCCTCAGCGCGAATCACACGTCCCTCGTTTCCATGGCAACGGCGACCACACTTGAACCACAACAGTTTTTCATCTTCCTTCAAACGTCACAAATTGCGCTTGGCGTTTTCCGGCCAGTGACTGAATCGGCCAATTACGCTGCCTGTGACACATCTCAGTCAACGAGGAACTGGTTTCCATAATTGGCTCAATGGCGGAATTTCGAAATGTTTATCCCGGATGAATTTTTTATTATTATTATTATTTAATTATATTTTTTGTTTGTTTTTAAGTTTATTATTATTTACTTACGTATTTATTTTTGTTATTATTATTATTATCATTATTTTTTTTTTGTAAGGGATGAAATACAAAAACGGAATATGAGATACTTGGGAATAAATTTTCCGTACGGCTGAACAGCTGACGAACAAGAGGAAAAAATGGGGAGGAGGAAATAATGGAAGAGAAGAGGAGAGAAGGGGAGAACCAACGAATGAGGGACTAAAACAAACGAAGAAATAACTGAAGAGAAAGAGAGATGAACAACGAACGACCGAGGAACTAAATCAAACGAATAAATAACGGAAGAAAAGACCAACGAACAAACAAGGAAGTAAAGGAGACGAAGAAATAATTGACAAGAGCAGAATCCCGACCAACGACCAAGAAACTAAAACTAAAAAACAAACAAACAAATGGAAGAGAAAAAGAGAAGACTAACCAACGAACAAGGAAATAAAAGAGACGAGGAAATAAATGAATCGAAGAAGAATCGAAGCGAAAAGAGAAGACCAACCAACGAACAAGGAAATAAGAGAGACGAGGAAATAACTGAATCGAAGATGAATCGAAGCGAAAAGAGAAAGCCGACCAACAGCCAACAAAGAAGGAAGTAAAGGAGACGAGGGAATGATTGAAGGGAAGAAGAATTGAACTCTCAACAGGTCGGCCGACAGAGCGGAGCCATTATGATTTTAGCGACAATGTGATCGGCAGAGCGAGTCTCCGCATTCCCTCGCAAATTAGAGGAAAAAGGGAGTCGGAACAGCGGAGTTGGAATAGCGGGGTCGGAACAGCGGGGTCGGAACAGCGGGGTCGGAACAGCACGTATGTGATTGTCTTTTTTTTTTTTTTTTTTATGTGAGAGGAAGAAGATAGTAGATGTTGCCTTTGTATTTTTATAAGTGTTTCTTAATTACTCCAGTTATTGTTAAGGAAGAGGACCGCATATTTTTAAGTGGCGTTTTGAAAGGGGGGGGGGGGGGGTGATCATATCTATTATTCTCTTTTTCTTCTTTTTTCTCTTTTCTCCTTCTTTCATCTTCTTCTTCTTCTTCTTCTTCTTCTTTTCTTCTTCTTCCTTGCTCGAGGAGGTAGGGGGGCTAATATTTTTTTCTTTATTTCTTCCTTTGCTTCTTCTTTTTCTTTTTTTTCTTCTTCTTTTTCTTTTTCTTCTTCCTTCCTCTTCATATCCCTTCTTCTTCTTCTTCCTTTCTCTTTCTTCCTCTTCCTTTTTTCTTCTTCTTCTTCCTTCTTCTTCTTCTTCCTTTCTCTTTTCTTCTTCTTCTTCTTCTTCCTTCTTCTTCTTCTTCCTTTCTCTTTTTCTTCTTCTTCTTCTTCCTCTCTTCTAAATCTTCTTTTTCTGATGATGAGTAGCATACAAACAGAACTAATGATAATTATGGAATTAGAAGGAGACGAAATCAATAATGATTATTTTTTTTTTTTTTTCATTTTTTTTTTTGGGGGGGGGGGGGTTATAGAGAGAGGTAGAGAGGGGGAGGGGGGGGCGCGACAACTAAGCACCTACATTAAACATATTGATGTAAATAGATAAATAGATAGATAGATAGACAGATAAACAGACTGACAGAGAGACAGATTGATTTAAGATGGTGCAAGTAGATAGATAGATAAGAGACAAACAGCCAGGCAGACAGAATAACAGACAGGGATATACAGACGCAAGCAGGCGCGCAGATAGAGACAGAGAAAACGAAAATAATCGAGAGACAACGAACAAGAAAGAAAATGAGAGAGAGAGAGAGAGAGAGAGAGAGAGAGAGAGAGAGAGAGAGAGAGAGAGAGAGAGAGAAAGAGAGAGAGAGAGAGAGAGAGAGAGAGAGAGAGAGAGAGAGAAAGAGAGAGAGAGAAAGAGAGAGAGAGAGAGAGAGAGAGAGAGAGAGAAAGAGAGAGAGAGAGAGAGAGAGAGACGTAGAAAGAGAGATAGAAAGAGAAAGAAAAAAAGAAGAAAGAAAGAAAGAAAAAGAAAAGAAAAATCAGATATTCCTCTCTCCCTTCTCTCCCTTCCCCTCTCACCCCCAACCACCCCCACCTTCCAGAGTGAGTTTCCCTAACCAATTCCCCCCATAAATCAGAGCAAGCCAGGGCAGGCCAGGGCAGGTCAGAGCAGGTCAAGGCGTTCATCTGAAGGACGCACCTCCCTCGCTACTCCCCCCCCCCCCTCCCCGTTTAGTTTGTTTCCTCATTAGTTTTTTTCGTTTCTATTCTACTCGCTTGTTATTATTATAATGATTGTTGTTGTTTTTGTTATCATCATTATCATCTTTATTATTATTATTATTGATATGATTATTATTATAACTATTATTATTATTATTGTTGTTGTTATTATTATCATAATTACTATAATTATCATTATTGTTATCATTATCATTATTATTATTATTATTATTATTATCATTATCATCATTATTATTATTTTTATCATTATTATTATCATTATTATCATTATTATTATTATCATCATCATCATCATTATTATTATCATTATTATTATCATTATTATCATTATTATTATTATCATCATCATCATCATTATTATTATCATCACTATTATTATTGATACTAATATTGATGATAATGGTAAAGAATCTATTATTATAACTACTAGCAACTACTAGCAATTCGAGAGATGAAAACAATAAAAACAAATTATAGTAAGAATAAGTCATACTAATGATCAATATTCTCGCTAATACGTTACAGCGCTAATGGAACCTATGATAATACAACAAAAACAACATTGATAACAACAACAATAACAATGGCAAAATATCGATAATATTATAATTAACAACCATATTCACTAACACTCGTACCAAAAGCATTGTGTACGAATTTACAACAGACGCAATTTTGCTTTATGAGTGAAAACAAAATACGTATTAACGCCGAAACTCACTCGCATAAAACTCAATGGGCCTATATAGGAATTCATGAATGAAAACGGAGTCATAAACAGACCATTTTATTATATGATATTGTATGGTAATAAGCACTCCATTTTATTGAATGTTATGAGATCATTTCAAACTCGGCCGTCGTTATAATGCGAGGGTTAGAGTGTGTGCTTTTGCAATGGAATAGTCAACAATATCACACGAATACTCAACAATGCTTTTTTATTTAGTCGGCGCACACGAATCCATATACATACATACGTACATAAATACACACAGAGCGAGAGAGAGAGCGAGAGAGAGAGAGAGAGAGAGAGAGAGAGAGAGAGAGACAAACCCAAGCACGAGAAACACACTCACACACACACACACACTCACACACACACACACATAAGCACACACACACACACATAAACACACACACACACACACAAACAAACGCGCGCACATATCAACACAGAATCACGCAAATAAAAACACCCCTTTTCTTGGAATCGAATATTTTTTCTTGGAATCGAATCCTTGGCCTTAAAGTCTTTCTCTTGGATTTTTTTTTTTCTTGGAGTCGAGTCCTTTTTCATTTAATTCAACACTTTCTCTTAGATTCGAAGGCTTTTCTCTTTGAATCAAATCCTTTTCCCAGAATCGAAAGCATTTTCTTGGAATCGAATGCATTTTCTTGGAATCGAATCTTTTCTCGTGGAATAAAATCTTTCTCACTGAATCCAAAAGATCTAATTCAAAATGTTCAGTCAGTATCGTTGGATTTTATTTTTTCAATTAATGATCATCACCGACCGGCCTGTTATCAAACAATTATCATCATCAAACCGTCCATTATCAAGTGATTATCACAACCTCTCTGCGTAGCGGCCATTAACGCACTCGGATACACGCCTGGATACCTGTACGTAAGCTCCTTCCCCCTCCCCCCTCCCCCACCTTTCCGCCTCTCCCTCTCCTCTCCCCCACCCTTCCGCCTCCCTCTCCCCCCTACCTCTCGGACCATAATGGGCAATGGTGCATTAAATTTGTGATTTAAGGAAAGGCGAACTCCTCGTGTGCGGCTTCCCTGGCTGTCAACACGCCACGAACTCGCCAGACCTTTAAGAAAATAAGTTCCTGTGCTCTATGGGGGCTTCGTTACCTGCACGGTGTAATATATCTTTGGAATCTTCTCTTTTATTTCCTTTCCCTCCCTCTCTTCTTTCTTTCCTTCTATCTTTCTTTTATGTCGTCTTGCGTGGTAGAACACCCATTTTGGCGTTGATGTTTGAACGCTCCGAGACTTGGGTTTAATTTAATAGACATTCTTTTCCTCCCAACTAATGAAAATTCCCGTGTAGACATTTGGTAATATGTAGGGTAGGAAGGTATGGCCCCCTGTGGGTAAGGGTGAGCCTCCTACGGTCACAAGGACTTCCCAGGGTCCTCCGACTCCCCGAGGCTGGGAAAAGGCCGGCAGGACCCCCCTGACGAAGGAGTTGAGACCCTGGAGCTACGGCCGCTATTACATGCATAAACCTCTTTTACAGGTAAGACTGCAGGTGAGAAGGCCAAAGACAAGGCGGTCGCTCGAACACGTTTGTTTCCGTGTGAGGGACTGTCTGTGGGGGGAAGACGCGTGGAGAGAGGGGGGGAGAGAGAGAGAGAGAAAGAGAGAGAGAGAGGGGGGGGGGGAGAGGGGGGGAGGGAGGAAGAGAGAGGGGGAGAGTAGAGAGAGAGAAAGAGAGAGAGAGATAGAGAAAAGCAAGGAAGGGGGAAGGGAGCGAAAGAGGGAGAAAAGAGAGAGATATACAAATATCCACAGAACAGGCATATAGATAGAAGGAGAGAGACAAAAAAAAAAACAAAAAAAGAGAGAGAGAAAAAGAGAAAGGATAAATAGACAAAGAAAGAGAGACGGAAAACGAGACAAACAGAAGAAAACAGAAAACGAAGGAAAAAAAACACACAAAAACAAAACAAAAACAAATACAAACCATTTCCATTCACACGATTCCTCCTCTCACTTCACGTCATCGATCTCCGACGACTCCAAAAGGCCCACCGCCTTCGCCCTCTCTCCGAATGACAGGGTCGTGACGAAGGAGGAACCACGGAACTGAGCTCTCACCACCTGCCACTATCTCCCCCTCCCCCTCCCCTCCCCCTCCCTCCCCATCCCCATCCCCTCCCCCTCCCCCTCCCCCTCCCCCTCCCCCCCTCTCCCTCCCCCTCCTCCTCCCCCTCCCC
>NC_061843.1:17872860-17875475 GCF_019202785.1 Penaeus chinensis | reverse complement strand
GAGAAACTTGTCTTCCTCGTGACCTTCGACCTCTCCCTCTCGTCCAGCCGCCTCCTCTTCTCTCTGGCCCTGACTTTGACCTCCCGTTCGAGTCCTGAGTGCCTTGCCTCGACCCTGACCCTGTACCAGCGGGTGCCAGGTCCGTCCTCCTCCTCCTCCTTCTCCTCCTTCTTTTTCTTTTCCTTCTTCCTCTTTCTTCTTCTTTTTCTCCTTCTTCTTCTTTTCCTTCTTCTCCTCCTCCCCCTCCTCCTCCTCCTCCTCCTCCTCCTCCTCCTCCTCCCCCTCTTTCCTCCTCCTCCTCCTACCCCTCCTCCTCCTCTCCCCTCCCCCTCCTCCTCCTCCGTCCTACCGCCTCCTCCTCCCCCCCTCCTCCTCCTCCTCCTCCACCTTCCCCTCCTCCTCCTCCTCCTCCTCCTCCTCCTCCTCCTCCTTCTCTTCCTCCTCCTCCTCCTTCTTCTTCTTCTTCTTTTTCTTCTTCTTTTTCTTTTCCTTCTCCTCCTCCTCCCCCTTTTGTTTCTTCGTCTAGTTACTTTCTCCTCACTCCCTCCCGCTTCTGCCGTGGCTTTTCGGTTTACTTCGTCTTTTTCTTCGTCTTCGTCATTATCATATTTGGCATTATTATTACCATTATCATTATCATTATTATAATTTATCATCATTATCATCATCATCATCATTATTATCATATTTGGCATTATTATTACCATTATCATTATCATTATTATCATTTATCATCATTATCATCATCATGATCATTATTACTATTATAAACAACATAAACAAATAAAAGGATAGACCAACAAATAGATTCAAACAAACAAGTAATGAGAAAACATCCACATTTTTCTCTCTCTCTTTTTGTCTTCATTCCCTACGCTTCCGTCTCGTGTCCTCGCCGCCCCTGGGCTTCCCTGCCGAGCCCCTGCCATCAGTCCAGCTCTGTCTCGCCCTTCCTCTTCTTATCGTGGTTTCTCTCCCCCCTTTCGCCATCTTCCTCCTCTTATCGTGGTTTCTCTCCCCCCCTTTCGCCATCTTCCTCCTCTTATCGTGGTTTCTCTCCCCACCCTTTCGCGCTCTTCCTCCTCTTATCGTGGTTTCTCTCCCCCCCCCCCCCCCCTTTCGCCATCTTCCTCCTCTTATCGTGGTTTCTCTCCCCACTCTTTCGCGCTCTTCCTCCTCTTATCATGGTTTCTCTCCCCCCCCCCCCTTTCGCGCTCTTCCTCCTCTTATCGTGGTTTCTCTCCCCCCCTTTCGCGCTCTTCCTCCTCTTATCATGGTTTCTCTCCCCCCCCCCTTTCGCGCTCTTCCTCCTCTTATCGTGGTTTCTCTCCCCACTCTTTCGCGCTCTTCCTCCTCTTATCGTGGTTTCTATCCCCCCTTTCGCCATCTTCCTCCTATTATCGTGGTTTCTCTCCCCACCCTTTCGCGCTCTTCCTCCTCTTATCGTGGTTTCTCTCCCCCCCTTTCGCGCTCTTCCTCCTCTTATCGTGGTTTCTCTCCCCCCTTTCGCCATCTTCCTCCTCTTATCGTGGTTTCTCTCCCCACCCTTTCGCGCTCTTCCTCCTCTTATCGTGGTTTCTCTCCCCCCCTTTCGCCATCTTCCTCCTCTTATCGTGGTTTCTCTCCCCCCCTTTCGCCATCTTCCTCCTCTTATCGTGGTTTCTCTCCCCCCTTTCGCCATCTTCCTCCTCTTATCGTGGTTTCTCTCCCCACCCTTTCGCGCTCTTCCTCCTCTTATCGTGGTTTCTCTCCCCCCTTTCGCCATCTTCCTCCTCTTATCGTGGTTTCTCTCCCCCCCTTTCGCCATCTTCCTCCTCTTATCGTGGTTTCTCTCCCCCCTTTCGCCATCTTCCTCCTCTTATCGTGGTTTCTCTCCCCCCTTTCGCGCTCTTCCTCTGCCTTCTCATCGTGGTGTCTCTGTTGTCATTTTTATCGTGATTTCTCTGTTGCCTTCTTTTCGTGGTTTCTCTGTTGCCTTTTTATCGTGGTTTCTCTTTTGCCTTTTTATCGTGGTTTCTCTGTTGCCTTTTTATCGTGGTTTCTCTGTTGCCTTTTTTCCGTAGTTTCTCTGTTGCCTTCTTTTCGTGGTTTCTCTGTTGCCTTTTTATCGTGGTTTTTCTCCCCACCTTTTCCCTTCCTCTGCCTTCTTAACGTGGTTTCTCTGTTGTCTTTTTATTGTGGTTTCTCTTTTGCCTTCCTTCGTCGTGGGTATCCGTTATCCACTCCCTTCCTCCCTCCTCCCCTCCCCACCCCGTTCTCTATCTTGCTATCTCTCCTGTTTTACTCCTACTCCTGTTGGTTCATTTGTCTTCTCTCTGTGTCTTTCTTTTCCTCTTTTCTGTTGTTGTTTTTTTTGTTCTTGTATTTCTTCTTTTTCTTTCTTCTTTTCTTTTTTTTTTTTCCTTTCTCTATCCGTCCTGCTATCTCTTCTATTTTTTTCTTTTAATTTTGATCTTCGTCTGTCTTCTCTCTTTGTATCTTTCTCTCTATCTCTTCTTACTTTTATCTCCCTTCTACTTCTCTTTCACTTCTGATCTTCACCTATTTTTTTTTCTCCTTTTCGTTTAATTATCATTATTATTATTATTATTATTATTATTATTATTATTATTATT
>NC_061843.1:17855360-17857860 GCF_019202785.1 Penaeus chinensis | reverse complement strand
CCACACACCAAATAATACTTTAAAACCAAATCATCAATTTTCTCCGACCAGAGAGCAAACCGAGATTATGTTACTGTATCCCTCCACGAAACCGTTAGATTCCGTTAAGCCGAGGCAGAGAGGGAGGCTGTGAAGGAAACCAGCGTCGATTCAAGGACTGAAACTGAATCGAGGTCGGTGACTGAAGCAGGAATTGCGTGCCTGGTGACCGGGGCTGAAATGAAGTTAGTGACGGAGGCAGATGAGGGGTGTGGGGGTGTGGGGGTGTGGGGGGTTGGGGGCAGTCAGTCAGTCAGTGTGCAGTCACAGGTTAAGTTAACCGAAGGGGGAATGATCCCTTTCCGACCAATTTTGAATTTCCCGCGCGCAGTCAATGGCTCTTTGACGTTTTTTTTTTTTTTTTTTTTTTTTTTTTTTTTTTTTTAGTTTTTGCCTTTCTTTTTTTCCTTTTTTTTTCGGATGGATGTGGTTTCACGGGTGTCAGGCCTGATTACACTACCGACACCCTCGTTAGGGATAAACACCCTTTAAAGCTAAGTGTATTATAGTGTGGATAAGTGTGTTTTTGTCATCCATCAAGAGGTCGAAATTACAGCCGCTGTCCTGCCCCGTCATCCTGCCATCGACTGACCTTTTAACCCGCGTAAAATGGACAAGAAAAATAATTTGCGGCAACTGCGATCCGTCTTTTTATTTTTTATCATTTGTTTACTTATTATCATTATTATTTATTTATTTATTATTATTATTATTATTATTATTATTATTATTATTATTATTATTATTATTTATTATTTATTTATCTATTTTTTTGTTATTTGTTGAGTTTGTAATTTACACGCCTCCGAGCGCTCATTTGAATGCGATTTTGTTAGCAATGAAAATGAAAATTTCGCGTTTGGTCAGCGTATGGCCAGATGACAAATATATTTATACTGGGAAATGAATAGAGGTTGATTTGCATGCATATCGGACTATGAACAAATACAATAAATGCATTCAGTATACCCACATCAGTTAACACGTATTATAGATGTGTATATAAACAAATTACATGTCTGTTACACTTCCCTACATACGTACACAAACAGGGACACGCACGCTCATAAACAAAAATACGAACACACAAACAAGCAAATAAACAATCATACGGACACGTAGATATTAGTTATGCCCCCCCCCCCCCCCCTCCGTCCCCGGCCTTCCAATATAGAAGCCTAAATAATAAAAAAAAAAAAAGGTAAATCACACCCAAACAAAAACAGATGCAAACAAACACACAGACACAGATGCCCCCCCCCCTTTTTTTTTTAGAACCCCCTCCCATCCTCTGCCTCCACGTATATACTAAAACAAACAAACAAGGCAAACAACCCAAAGAAGGCAACAACTTCCTTACGCCCTCCCCCCAACTTCCCCCTCTCCCCCTTCCCCCTCTCCCCCTTCCCCCACACCGTTTGTTCCCGGGGATGACACAGAAAACGGGGGGGGGGGGGGGGGGTGATCAGACGAATAAAGAATAGAGGCATAGAAAAAATAAAAAATAAAAAGAAGCCACAGATACGAAGGAATATAAGGGGAAAAAAAAAGTATTTTGAGCAGAAAGCAGTAGAAGAAGCAAAGCGACAACAGGACAACAGGAACATTGACAACGGAGAAGGAAACAGAAAACGGGAGAATGAGACTGACTTACGCACGCACGCACACAAGCACGGACAGACGTACACGTACAAACAACGGGAGAATTTTTGTCCTTTGTATGATTCGGCCAGGCGCTTCCCCAAGGCTAAAGGAGGAAAGGATGTAACTCACCGAGGAAATTGAATTATACGAAAGCTCTCGCAGCGGCGGGACGAACTTGAATGATTTCAGTTATAAAAGGGACGGAGCAAAAACGGTAATGGCCGACGTGAATCGACGGATCTGCATCTGCCTCGCTTTCGGGGAAGAGGGAGGAGGAGGAGGAGGAGGAGGAAGGGGGTTGGGGAAGGGGGAAGAAGGGGCTGGGAAGGGGTAAGAGGGGTTGGGGAAGGGTGGGAGGAGGGGCAGGAGTAAGGGTGGGTTGGGGAAGAGAAGAAGAGGGGGGTTGGGGAGGGGGAGGAGAGGGGGTTTGAGGAGGTTAAGGGGCTGGAAAGAGGGGTGGGGGAGGGAGGGAGGGAATGAAGAGGGGGAGGTCGTCTGCTTGAAGGGGGGGGGGGGTAGGGCTCCCTCTGCTTGGAGGAGGGGAGGGGGGGAGGAGAAGGGGGTTGCATCTGCTGAAGGGAAAGGGAGGAGGAGGAAGAGAAGAAAGGGGAGTTAAAAAGGTAAAAGTGAAACAGGAAGGGGTTGGGAAAGGGATGAGGGAGAGAAAAGGAGGAGGAGGAGAGGAAAGGGAAGAGGAGGAGGAGTGGGAAAGTAGGGAGAGGGGGGAGGAGGAGGAGGAGGAGGGGGAGGAGAGGAAAGGGAAGAGGAGGAGAAGAAGAGGAGAAGGGGTAGGGGAAGGGGAAAGAGGGAGAGGGGG
>NC_061843.1:17833476-17835976 GCF_019202785.1 Penaeus chinensis | reverse complement strand
GTTAGGTTTTAAATAAGGGGAAATGTAAAGGTATTCTGCTTGGAGTTTAATGCTGATTGTCCGCTTCTGGTTCTCCTGTGTATGTGTGTGTGTATATACGTCACACACACACACACACACACACACACACACACACATACATACAAACACACACACACACACCCACACACACACACACATGCACACACACACACACACACACACACACACACACACACACACACTCACGCACACACACACACACACACACACACACACACATATATATATATATAAATATATATATATATATATATTTTTTTTTTATTATTTACCTATATCCACCTATTTATACCCAAGTCTCTCTCTAAAACTTTCTCTTCCCATCTTCCTTACTTTCTCATTTCTTTTCCTTTCTTCCTTCTTAATCGTCTCCCTTTCCTGCCTACTCCATCTGCAACTTCCTTCATCCTCTCCCTTCCTTCTTCTCTTCCCTACATCCCACTTCCTACTTATCGTCTCTTCCTTCCCCTACCTCGCCCCCCCCCCCCCTCGCCCATCATCCTCTGTCACTTCTCCTCCTACTTCTTTCTCCTTCCTCTCCCTACTTCTCTTCCTCCCGTCTCCCACTCCCCCCTTCTTCTTCTCTCTCCTCATTACCGCTTCCTCTCCCCTTCCTCACCAACTCTTCTTTTCCCCTTATCACTTACTCCTTTCCCCCTCCCCCTTCCCTCTCTTTCTTCCTTCCAATTTCTTCCCACTTCCTCCTTCCTCCATTCTCTTTTCCCTCCCTCACTAATACCCCTTCCTTTCCCCTTCCTCTTCCTCTCCTCATCTCCCACCCCTCCTTTCCCTTCCTCTTCCTCTCCCCATCTCCCCCCCTCCTTTCCCTTCCTCTTCCTCTCCCCATTTACCCCTTCCTTCCACACCCTCTTCCCCACCTCCTACCCTCTTTCTCCCCACCTTTCCAACCCCCTTCCTACCCCTCCTCCCCTCACTTCCCCCCCCCCCTTCCACTTCCAACCCCCCCCCCCCCCCCCCAGCCTCGTGTCGTAATGTCCTCACCTTATCAGCCACTTAAATGAGGCAGGTGCCCCCCCCCTCCCCCCCTCCCCCCCGGCGTGCTGTGGGACATTCCTGCCACCTTGTGTCACATTGCCTATGAATATTTCGGAGATGGACACCGCTACGAGAGCTATGTTGATTGCAGCATCCCGTTGGAATTTTTTTTTTTTCTCTATCTATCTCTCTTTTTTATGGTTATCATTATTATTATTCTTTTATTTTATCTTGGTTCCTTTTAGCTTTGTGTTTATTGTTATATATATATTTTTTTTTTTTGCTTTTTTTTTTCGTTGGTGTTTTTTATTCGGTTAGTTATATCTAGGCTTTTGTATTCGTATTTATTCTTGTTTTGTTGTTGTTGTTGTTTTTCTTGTATTCCTGTTATTTATTTAGGTATATTTCATCCAACGTCTTTTTTTTTTCTCTTCTCATCTCTTCTTCTAAATTCTTTATTCATTCAGTACTATTTTTCACACGCCCTCGTCCACCCTCTGCCTATTTCCCTTTGCCCATTTCCTTTCCCTTATCTTTTTATAACCCTATACATTTTTCTGTCCATTCCCCTTCCCACTCTGCCTTATCTCTCCTCTCTCCTCCTCTCTCTCCCCTCTTCCCTCCTCTAACTCCTCTCTTTCCTCCTCTGTCTCTTCTCTTTCCTCCTCTGTCTCCTTTCTTTCTTCCTCTGTCTCCTCTCTTTCCTCCTCTATCTCATCTCTTTCTTCTTCTCTCTCCTCTCTTCCCTCCTCTATCTCCTCTCTTTCCTCCTCTATCTCTTCTTTCTTTCTGTCTTTCGTCCTCTATCTTCTCTCTTTCTTCCTCTCTCTCCCCTTTATCTTCCTCTCTCTCCTCTCTTTCCTCCTCTATCTCCACTCTTTCCTCCTCTATATCTTCTCTTTCTTCCTCTCTCTCCTCCTCTCTCCTCCTCTATCCTCCCTCTTTCTCCCTCTCTCTTCGCTCTCCTCTGTGTCCCTCCTTCGCCCCCCCCCCCCTCGCCGCCCGAGAGTCCGGCTGGCCGTAACATCATGGCTTTATCAGGGCATTAGATATTCATGTCCGACGCTGGCCAGTAATGGTCGGGGATCTTTAGCCACATAGTGTGAGATTTTAGGAGTCATAATGTGTCTGCTTGTATATGCATGTATGAAAAATTGTTATGTGTGGCTGTGTGTTGGGGACTGCGCACTCACACACACACACACACACACACACACACACACACACACACATATATATGTGTGTGTGTGTGTGTGTGTGTGTGTGTGTGTGTGTGTGTGTGTGTGTGTGTGTGTATGTATATGTATATATATACATATATATATATATATATATATATATATATATATATATAAATGTGTTTGTGTGTGTGTGTGTGTGTGTGTGTGTGTGTGTGTGTATAAATATATATATATATATATATATATATATATATATATATGTGTGTGTGTGTGTGTGTGTG
>NC_061843.1:17828476-17830976 GCF_019202785.1 Penaeus chinensis | reverse complement strand
CAAAACCCAGTCACATAAACACAAACAAACACAAATATACAAGTACACTGTCGCACAAACCACCACAAACAGGCACAAACAAACACAAGCAGGTACATAATTTCATCTGGAACAAATACACATAAAGGCCAGTCCCAAGACGCAAACAAAAAAACACACAAACAAGCACACACTCGCACAAACTCTCAAAAACAAGCACAAACACGCACATTATTCCTTATGGAACAAATACACATATAGGCCAGTTATACAAAGAGGTAAGCAAAAAACAAAAACAAAAAAAAAAACACAGACAAACAAGCACAATCGGTCGCACAAACCCTCACAAACACGCACAAACAAGCACAAACCCTCACAAACACGCACAAACAAGAACAAAATCCTCACAAACACTCACAAACACGCACAAACACGCACATAATTCCATATCCCGGACCAAACGCAGCGGGAGAGGGACCTGATATCAACAATAATACTTGTTTAGGGACACAGCGAAGAAGGACAAAGGGGTAATAAAATCGAGTAATTTGCTACTGAATGTGCTCCTTGTCTCTCTCTCCGCCATCTTTCCCGGACACCTGGCGGGCAAAACGCGAACTATTCCTTAAAAGATTCCTTGTATTTCGTTAGCATTGGTTTCATTTCGTGTGTGTTTGTGATTATATCTTCTCTCTTTTTTTTTTAATTTTTAGTTTTTGGAATTCTAATTTGGCGGTTCTTTTTTGATATTGCGAATTTTTCTGAAGAGCTGTTCTCTACTTCCGTTAATATTGAGGAATCTGAATTTGATTTTTTTAAAAACTCGAGGTCACGAACGAAGAAGAGAAACGAACGATAATTAAAGGCGAAGTGTGACTGCCTACCCTCTTTTCTGTTCATCCTACTACCCCCCCTCCCCCCACCCCCCCATTCCCAAATAAAAAGAATGGCCACAAAACTGACCGACATAAGGAGAATCTCTAACCCCCCCCCCCCCCCCACACACGGACCGATCATTGTCATAGGCAAATGGGAAGGGATTGTTGCCTATGGGTTGGGGGGGAGGGGGGGGGGAGGTAGAAGGAAGGGGTGGAGAAGTAGAAAGAGGTAAAGGCAGAAGGAGGGAGAGAGAGAGAAAGGGGGAAAGGGAAATGAGAGGCAAATATGAAAGGAGGAAGAGAGAGGGAGAGGGTAACGGAAGAAGATTTAGAGATAGAGAGAGGAATAAGGAAGGGGAAGAGAAGCAAAATGAAAAGGGAAGGGAAGAAGAACCAAAGGGAAAAGTCAAAAATTTAAAGTCTCTCCTCCTACCCTTTCCCTCCCCACCCTTCCCTCCTTCCCTCCCTTCTCCCACCCTTCCCTCCCTTCTCCCACCCTTCCCTCCCTCCTCCCCACCCTTCCTCCCTTCTCCCACCCTTCCCTCCCTCCTCCCCACCCTTCCTCCCTTCTCCCACCCTTCCCTCCTTCTCCCCACCCTTCCCTCCTCCCCATTCTCCGTCCAAACAAAGCTCCTGCCCCAAACAAAACCGAACTGAAATGGAAAACGTGACCCACGGAAACAGCCGGGGTAAATCACCTGCCTTAAGGGGAAGGAATTAGGGAGCAGAAAGGAGAGCTTTGTTGACACACTCTCGTCCGAGGTGAGAGGATGACAACCCGTCCGTCAAGAGGGAAATAAATGACTCCCTGCACAAGGGACTTCGAGAGGGAGGGTATAAAAAAGGGAGGGAGGGAGGGAGGGAGGGAAGGAGGAGGTGGTCGGGGAGGTGGAAGAGGAGGAGGATGGGAAGGAGAAAGATGGGGAGTTGGAGGAGGAAGGGGGAGGTGGAGGAGGAAGGGGGAGGTGGAGGAGGAGGAGGATGAGAAGGAGAAGGATAGGGAGATGGAGGAGGAAGGGGGAGGTGGAAGAGGAAGAGGAAGATGGCAAGTTGGAAGAGGAGGAAGAGGAAGGGGATGTTGGAAAAGGAGGAGGAGGTAGGGGGGTATAGGGAGGCGGCCAAGGAGGAGGAGGAGGAGGATAAGGATAGGGTGGAGGAGGAAGAAGAGGAGGTGATGGAAGAAGAAGGGGGAGGAGGAAGTGGGTCAAGAGGAAGAAGAGGTAAACTAGGATGAGGATGTGGAGTGGAGAAGGAGGAGTAAGAGGAGAAAGAGGAGAGGAAGAAGAGGAGAAAATTATAAGAATGGTGAAGAGGAAAGTATCGAGTAAAATGACAAGGCAAAAAAGGTGGACAGGGAGGGAAAGAAAGAAAGGAAAGAAGTAGAAGAAAGATAAAAAGTAAGCACAGGAGAAGATTAGAGTTATGGAGAAGAGGGAGGCAGACGAGAGATTAATCGATAAATACAGAAATATGGAAAACAAAAATAAGGCGGGAGAAGAAGAGTAAGAAAAGGGAAGTAGAACCAAGACGGACGAAGTGAGAAAAAAAGAAAGGGAAGAGAGAGAGACAGAGAGAGAGAGAGAGAGAAAGAGAGAGAGAGAGGGAGAGAAAGAGAGAGAGAGAGATAAAGAGAAAGAGACAGA
>NC_061843.1:17820976-17823476 GCF_019202785.1 Penaeus chinensis | reverse complement strand
TATATATATATATATATATATATATATATTTATATATATATATTGATAGATATATATATATATATATATATATATATTTATATATATAATATAAAATATAATATATACATACACCCACACACACACACACACACACACACACACACACACACACACACACACACACATATATATATATATATATATATATATATATATATATATATATAGATGGTGCACACATACATATATATGTGTGTGTGTGTGTGTGTGTGTGTCTATCTATCTATATATCTACATATATCTACCACATTTCTCTCTCCAGCTATCTATCTATCTGTCTATCTGCCTTGCTTTCTTTCTTTCCATCAAACTAAAACTCCCTCTATCACATGTTAAGTAAAATTTCAATTCCACTTTCCGAAGCTTAGCAACTAAAAGTCCGCAGTATTGAACTTATTCAACGATCAACTGTGTAAAGGAACTGCATCTGACAGCAAAAGAAGTTCCCTTTATTACGGACAATATGTATATTTAGGTTTCTCATCACACGTGTCTGTCAGATGCATGTTTGTGTGCGTTACAGATAGTGTTTGTGCTTGGGTGTTTGTGCTGCGGATTTTGGCAGGGGAATGTGACCCTTATGGCGCCCTGTGTATTTCTGTTTCTTTCCTGTGCCTTGTTTACTCATCTCGTTTCCTTTGTATCTTCCTTTCTAATATCAAAGTTCTGTCTAATATCAAAGAGGATGGAGATAGGAAGGGTCATGATAATGCTGAATTTCAATTATGGTCATATGATTAATACTGATGATATTGTGATAGATATGATAGTGATGATAATGATGCTAATACAAATAAAGACGATGATTGTAATAATGATAAAAGATTCCCTTATTTAAGTTTACGGTATATGGGACTGAGATAAGGAATACAGACACTTCCAATAATTTCTATTCTATGTGACAAACCCAACGCGTGCGTTATGATAAGCACAGTATTTTATTGAGAAAACTTTTGAGACATTTGCTTTTAGATTCATTTCAGGTTTATTCCAGACTCAAAGAAACGAGAGAGAGATAGAGAGACAGACAGAGAGAGACAGAGAGAGAGAGAGAGAGAGAGAGAGAGAGAGAGAGAGAGACAGAGAGAGAGAGAGAGAGAGAGAGAGAGAGAGAGAGAGAGAGAGAGAGAGAGAGAGAGAGAGAGAGAGAGAGCGAGTAAGAGAGAGAGAGAGAAAGAGAGATAATGAGAGAGAGAGAAATGGGAGAGGGGGGAAGAGCAAACATACAGACAGAGAGAAAAAAACAAACGAAAAGCAAACAAACAACAAAATATTGTTTCATGCCGAAGCAGCAGCGTCCCTTCAAGGAAAACGGCGAGAGCGAACAGGAGGCATTCTGCGCCCCGATCTGGTCTTCCCACACTCGCCGTGAGGAATATTTGAAGCAAGGGCCTGGAAGGAAAGTGTGTGTTTATTCTCTCACTTTCTCCGTCTCTCTTTCTTCTTCTTTCCGTTTCAAGGAGACGAGGAAGATGGATACTTTTCTCCCTCTTTCTCTCTGTCTCCGTTCCTTCTCTCTCTCGCCCACCCGCAAGAGAGGCCGTGGGAAAAAGGTACGAGGAATGAATACGGGAGGGGAGGAGGGACGGAGGAGGGGGAGTGGAGGGGACTGGGGAGAAAGCAAGGGGAGAGGGAGGGGGAAGGAATAAGAAATAGAAACATGGTGATGGGGGGAAAGGAAGACAGAAGCAGAGAAGTGGAGGAAGGCGAAGAAGCAGAGGGAAGAAGGAATATGAAATTACAGGAAAATATAGCAAGAGAGAGGGGAAGTAGAAAATAAATATAGAAATAGGAGAAAAATATAGAAATAGAAGGAGAATAGAGGTATAGAAAAGAAGGAGAAAAGAAATATAGAAAAAGAAGGAAAAGATAAATATAGAAGTAGATATTAGAAAACAGGAAAAAAATACAGCACCAGAAAATCAAAAATACGTAGAGAAAGGAAAAGAAAACAGGGTGAACAGCAAAGCGCGGAGAGAAGAGGGAAGGGCTTCGCGAACAGGAAGTGACCGTCTAATGTTTGTTGTTATAAATGTCAAACCCCAAGAGTCGATTTATAACCTATATACATAACGACTGCTGACTCCCTGCTAATTCTTGTGAGGGGAAGGCACAGCAGCAAGGGGCGGAGGCCGATTAGCAGGAGGAAGTGAAAGAAAAGCAGGAAAGGAAAAGAAAATATGGAAGCCTAATCTGTTTAAATATGAAGACTAAATATTGTTTTTTTTATGTTTTCTCTTATTGCTGTGTAGGATAAAAGTTCATAATAGGGACAATGTTGGTGAATATGATAATGAGAATTATCCTTATCCTCATCATCATAATGATAACAATGATAATGATAATAATAATATGCTGCTGCTACTACTACTACTATTACTAAATAATAATAATAGTACTAATGACGATAACGATAATTATACTAATGATAGTGATAGTCATAACGATGGTAATATTA
>NC_061843.1:17813476-17815976 GCF_019202785.1 Penaeus chinensis | reverse complement strand
TCTCAGAATTTATCTGTTTGTCTGTGATTCCATTTCGTAACTGATGGAACCTTTAATATCAGGATTTTTCTGTGTTAGTATCAAGTGAAAGGACGCCTTTGCTATCATCATTACCATTATAATATTTATATACATCGTCCTCTTATAAAGATGAATGCTATAGGGTATTAATGATGAATTAATTACTGTAACCAAATCTGAGGTAATTATTATTATTATTATTTCTATTATTATTATTTTTTAAATGAAGGAATTGTTTACCTTTATTTCGCACTGCCTGATTTTTAGCGTCTGTCTGTCTGCCTTTTAGAATTTCTCTGTTTGTCTGTCACTCTGACTATCTATCTTTCATTCTGTTGACGTTTATATCTATTTATTTATCTATCTGTCTGGCTGTCTTTCTATTTATCTATTTAGCTTTATTTTTATCTTTCTATCGAATTTAATCTTTCAATTCTCGTGCATTTCAATATTCTCTCTTTTCCCTCTCTTTTTATCACATTTTTTCGTACCCCCCCCCCCCCCCCCATCCTCCGACCTTATTCTTTCGCCCTCCTTATTTACCTACCCCCCCCCCCCCCCCGCCTTTCCCTCCCGCCCTCCTGAAATACCATCCCCCTCTTTACATGCCCCCCTCCCCTCCTTCCCCCTTCTGCTCCTCCCTCCCCATCCCCACCCACCCTTCTTCCCCTTCCCTCCCTCTTCTCCCCCCTCCCCTTACTCTCTCTTCTTCTTCTCGTTTCCCCTTCCCTCCCTTTTTACTCCCCATTCTTCCTCTCTCCTCCTTCTTCTACCTCCTCTCCCTTCTCCCCCTCCCTCCTTCCATCCCCCCTTCCTCCTTTCATCCTCCCTCCCTCCTTCCATCCCCCCCTCCCTCCTTTCCTACCATCCCCCTCCTTCCCTCCATCCCCCTTCCTCCTTCCATCTCCCTATCCCCTCCCTCCCTTCATCCCCCCCTCTCCCCTCCCTTCATCCCCCCCTCTCCCCTCCCTCCCCCTCTCTCCTTCCATCTCCCTCCCTCCTTCCATCTCCCTACCCCCTCCCTCCCTTCATTCCCCCTCCCTCCCTTTATCCCCCCTTCCCCCTCCCTCCCTTCATCCCCTCTCCCCCTGCCGCATTCCATCCTGTTTTCCATCCTGCCTATCCATCAGTGTATCGAAAGGCCGCTTGCACTCTCGCGTTTACACATTACACAACGGCCTTCCTAACAGGACGGACCTGCTCATTACCCAAGGAGGGAGGGGGGAGGGGAAGGTAAAGGGAGGAGGGAGGGAGGAGAGAGGGATGAGGGAGGAGGGAGGGGGAGGGAGAGGGAGGGAGGCAAGGGGGAGGGAGGAAGAGAGAGGGGGAGCTTGAAGGGAGAGGAAGGGAGGAAGAAGGGGGGGGGGGGTGTCCTCCAGAGGGTGGGAGACGGAGCTAGAGGGAACCTGAAGGGGGAATAGAGAAGGAAGGAAGGGAGAGGGAAGAAGAGGGAGAGGAAGGGAGAAGAAACCTGAAAGGGGGAGAGATATGAAGGAAGGAGAGTCTGAGAGATAAGCAGTCCCTCCACCTCTCCCCTCCCTCACCCCCCCCCCCCCCCCACACCACCAACGCAGAGCTAAATTAACCCCGCGATCGGAGGTCAGCTGGCGGGTCACGGGCGCCCTCCCGACGTGACCCGCGGCTCGACCACTTAGCGGGCTCGGGCGTCGAGGGCGACACGTCTGCGCGGGCGAGGGCGAGGGCGCGGGGCGGCGCTTGTTCTTATCCTTGTGCTTGTTCCTGTTCTTGTTACGGTTCTTGTTTCTGTTCTTGTTACTGTTCTTGTTACTGCTCTTATCCTTGTTCTTGTTCCTGTTCTTGTTACTGTTCTTGTTCCTGTTCTTGTTTCTGTTATGGTTATGTTTTCATCATTATCATTATAATCATTTTAATTTTCATCACTGCTTATTTATTTGTTGCATTTCAATGAATCACGACCATGAATTACGAATTATTAATCTTATTGCTTATTCTTCTTTACTTCTTCGTTCGCTTTTTCTTGTGTCTTTATCTGTTTTTTATCACTTAATTATTTTCGTCTTATTTCATTTGTAGCATCATAATTTTAGTATTTTACTGTAACTATTTTTTTTTCTTCTTCCTTTCTGATTTCCTTCATTTTTCTCATGTCCTTCTTTATCTTTAATTCTCTGTCTCCCTCCTTCATTCTGTTCGTCCAACTTGAATCTCCCTGTCTGACGGTTTGTGTGTTTGTTTGTTTGGAAGCTTTATATTGTATTCTCGATGTCTGTCTGGTCTGCCCCCCCCCCCCCCACCACCACCACCACTCTCTTTCCCTCTCCCTCTCCCTCCCTCTCTCTTTCTGTTTGTCTGTTTCTCTCTCTCTCTCTCTCTCTCTCTTTCTCTCTCTCTCTCTTTCTTTCTCCCTCTCTCTTTCTGTCTGTCTATTTGTATATCTGTCTGTTTCTATCCGTCTGTCTCTATCACTGTCTTTGCCGTTGTCTCTGTCTGTCTGTCT
>NC_061843.1:17806224-17808724 GCF_019202785.1 Penaeus chinensis | reverse complement strand
GAAAGCAAATCAAAGGAAAGAGTGAGGGAAGAAGAGAGCGGGTGAGTTAAGAAGAACGAAAACAAGAAACAGAGAAAGAGATCGACGAACGGGGAGATGGAGAGAAAGGACGCGACGGATCGAGCGAAGGAGCGAGAGCGAGAGAAAGTGAAAGAGAGCGAGAGAGAGAGAGCTTAGAGGAGACCGGGCAAGGGAGAGAGGGAGAAAGAGAGCGAGTGTGGGAGAGAGAGAGAGACGGATAGATGGAGAGGGAGCGAGCCAGAAAGAGACCGAGAGAGAACGGGTAAGAACGAGCTAGAAAGAGACCGACCGAATAAGAGAGAGAGAGAGAGAGAGAGAGAGAGAGAGAGAGAGAGAGAGAGAGAGAGAGAGAGAGAGAGAGAGAGCGAGAGAGAGAGAGAGAGAGAAAGAGAAAGAGAGAGAGAGAGAGAGAGAGAGAGAGAGAGAGCGAGAGAGAGAGAGAGAGAGAGAGAGAGAGAGAGAGAGAGAGAGAGAGAGAGCATGAGAGAGCGAGAGCGAAAGAGAGAGAGAGAGCGAGAACAAGAGCAAGAGAGAGAGAGAGCGCTAGCAAGCGAGAGCAACAGGTGGGCCTGATAGAGACACCAACCGCGTGGCTGGAATGGAAGATGTAGGGTTGCGACCTGCAGCCTGTATTTAGATGAGGACCAACGCTCCCCGAATATGGCCGCGGCGCAGTAACTATGCAGGTGTAATGTATTAGATGGACGGCTATGCAGATGAGCGCCGTGGAGGTTGCACGTTGCAGCTGCGCTCTGCACTGGGAAGGGGAGGAAGAGGGGGAGGGGGAGGGGGAGGGGAAGGGGAGGGGAGGAAGAGGGGGAGGAGAGGGGGAGGGGAGGAAGAGGGGGAGGGGGAGGGGGAGGGGAGGAAGATGGGGAGGAAGAGGGAAGGAAGAGGAGAGAAAGGGGAAGAGGAGGAGGAGGAGGGAAGGAGAGGAAGACGATGAGAGGGAGAGGGGAGAGAGCGGTTGCTTTCAACGTCGCTTGCAATATAATAGGGATTAGATTTGATCTGTCTTGCATGTCAAATGGATGGATTGATGCTGGATATTGATGGGCGATGATAGATAGATTGATACCTTCTTTTTTTTTTCGTGGATTTTCCTGTTGTTGATGAAGGTTATTTTTAACGTGTGTGTGTTTAGCGGGCTGGGGGGGGGGGGGGGGGGGTAGGGGTGGGGGGGGGGGGGGTTGTGCTCTCAAGCCGATGTGCCGGAGCCTTGCAAGGGGAAAAGGCACAGGCATGCAAGCACGTCATGTCCTCCTCCAAACTCTTTTTTTTCCCTCCTTCTTCCTATTATTCTTTCTTCTTCGTTTCCTCTTAATACTGTGTTTTTTTTTCTTTCTTTCTTTCTTTATCTCTTTTTACCATAGGTATTAATTATATTTTCATGCTTTAATAATGCCACTCTTACTCTTACTCTTACTCTTTATCTTACTCTTAATAACATTACCCTAACTTTTGCTGTTATTAATGTTAATATATCTCTTACTGTTGCATTAGAACTAATATTTTCGTTTTTGTAAATTTTGCAATTCAGATTGCTTCTTTTTTTACTGTTAATATTGGTTCACTATTGATAATGGTATTTATCAGTGCTATTTTCCCTGTTTCTCCTATTTTCTTCTTTTGGTGTAGCATTTTATTCAGAAATTTACCTCTCCTCTCTTGTCTCCACTTTCTGGCCTTTCTCGTCCATCTTTAAATATTAAATTTACTTTTTTAAACTGTCCTTCTCTTCGTTATTTTGGCCACCTCTTCCTCCTCTCTTCTTCCACTTTCTTTTCGTCTTCCTCTTCCTCCTCTCTTCCTCGACTTTTTTTTTATCTTCCTCATCCTCTTTTTTATCCTCCTCTGCCTTCTCTTCTCTCTCCTTCTCTTCCTTCTTCCTCTCTTCCATTTTTCTCTCTCCTCCTCTTCCTTCTACTGTCACTCCCCCTATTCCCCCTGCCCTTTCTCCTCCTTTCCTCCTCCTCCTCCTCTTATTCTTCTTCCTCTTCTCTTCCCTTCCCTTCTTCTCCCATTTCTCCCTCCTCCCTTCCCTCCTCTTCTCACTCCTCTCTCCTCTCCTCCCTCTTCCTCCTCTTCTCCTTCTTCTCCTCTCCTCTTCACTCTCCTCCCTCTTCCCCTTCCTCCTCTTCTCCTTCTTCTCCTCTCCTCTTCACTCTCCTCCCTCTTCCCCTTCCTCATCTTCTCCTTCTTCTTCTCTCTCTCCATCCTTTGTGCCGCGACCGAGATAGAGCATCGGAGTGAATGTCATGTATCGCTCTTCTTGGTCGCTCTCGGGCCGGTCACGGAGGGGCCACGGAGCCGGGGGGGGGGGGGGGGAGCTCTACTTTTGTATCGTCTCTTCTACCATCTATTTTTTTTTTGCGGGGGACGGGAGGGAGGGAGGGTTTCTTGTCGTCTGTAGTTTTTTTTTTTTTTCTTTCCTTTTTTTTTCTTCAATTTCTTTCTCATTCTCTCTCTTTTAAATATC
>NC_061843.1:17803586-17806124 GCF_019202785.1 Penaeus chinensis | reverse complement strand
ATAATAATAATAATAATAATAATAATAATAATAATAATAATAATAATAATAATAATAATAATAATAATAATAATAATAATAATAATAATAATAATAATAATAATAATAATAATAATAATAATAATAATAATAATAATAATAATAATAATAATAATAATAATAATAATAATAATAATAATAATAATAATAATAATAATAATAATAATAATAATAATAATAATAATAATAATAATAATAATAATAATAATAATAATAATAATAATAATAATAATAATAATAATAATAATAATAATAATAATAATAATAATAATAATAATAATAATAATAATAATAATAATAATAATAATAATAATAATAATAATAATAATAATAATAATAATAATAATAATAATAATAATAATAATAATAATAATAATAATAATAATAATAATAATAATAATAATAATAATAATAATAATAATAATAATAATAATAATAATAATAATAATAATAATAATAATAATAATAATAATAATAATAATAATAATAATAATAATAATAATAATAATAATAATAATAATAATAATAATAATAATAATAATAATAATAATAATAATAATAATAATAATAATAATAATAATAATAATAATAATAATAATAATAATAATAATAATAATAATAATAATAATAATAATAATAATAATAATAATAATAATAATAATAATAATAATAATAATAATAATAATAATAATAATAATAATAATAATAATAATAATAATAATAATAATAATAATAATAATAATAATAATAATAATAATAATAATAATAATAATAATAATAATAATAATAATAATAATAATAATAATAATAATAATAATAATAATAATAATAATAATAATAATAATAATAATAATAATAATAATAATAATAATAATAATAATAATAATAATAATAATAATAATAATAATAATAATAATAATAATAATAATAATAATAATAATAATAATAATAATAATAATAATAATAATAATAATAATAATAATAATAATAATAATAATAATAATAATAATAATAATAATAATAATAATAATAATAATAATAATAATAATAATAATAATAATAATAATAATAATAATAATAATAATAATAATAATAATAATAATAATAATAATAATAATAATAATAATAATAATAATAATAATAATAATAATAATAATAATAATAATAATAATAATAATAATAATAATAATAATAATAATAATAATAATAATAATAATAATAATAATAATAATAATAATAATAATAATAATAATAATAATAATAATAATAATAATAATAATAATAATAATAATAATAATAATAATAATAATAATAATAATAATAATAATAATAATAATAATAATAATAATAATAATAATAATAATAATAATAATAATAATAATAATAATAATAATAATAATAATAATAATAATAATAATAATAATAATAATAATAATAATAATAATAATAATAATAATAATAATAATAATAATAATAATAATAATAATAATAATAATAATAATAATAATAATAATAATAATAATAATAATAATAATAATAATAATAATAATAATAATAATAATAATAATAATAATAATAATAATAATAATAATAATAATAATAATAATAATAATAATAATAATAATAATAATAATAATAATAATAATAATAATAATAATAATAATAATAATAATAATAATAATAATAATAATAATAATAATAATAATAATAATAATAATAATAATAATAATAATAATAATAATAATAATAATAATAATAATAATAATAATAATAATAATAATAATAATAATAATAATAATAATAATAATAATAATAATAATAATTATTATTATTATATTATTATTATTATTATTATTATTATTAATTATTATTAATATTAATATTATCATTATCATTTTACTATTAATATTGTTATCACTATCCATTATTACTATTATTACTATTATTATCATTATTATTATTATTACTACCACTACTAATATTATTAATTTATTATTATTATTATTATTATTATTATTATCATTATAAATATCATCATCATCATCATCATAAGTAGTTGTTATTACTATTATTGTTATTATTATTATTATAATTATTATTATGATTATTATTATTTTGTTATTATTATTATTATTATTATCATTATTATTATGATTATTATTATTATAATCATCATTATCATCATCATCAGTATCAATATTACTATTATCATTGATATTATTATTATCATTATCATTATTATTATTATAATTGTTAATATCATTAATGATATCATCATTGTCACTATCTTATCATTATGAACCTTATTATCATTATCATCATTATCACAATCATATTCATCATAAATACTATTATCAACATTATCATTATCATGCAAGTACATTTATTATCAAAACCATTTTTTTTTTTTTTTTTTTAATAATGATTTTGATAACTCCAATAATACAGAAATATTAGAAAAAAAAACATAGAACAAAAAACAAAGACAAACATCCTGAA
>NC_061843.1:17791236-17796236 GCF_019202785.1 Penaeus chinensis | reverse complement strand
TCTCTCTCTCTCTCTCTCTCTCTCTCTCTCTCTCTCTCTCTCTCTCTCTCGCTCTCTCTCTTCTTTTTCCTTTCCATCGCGAGGACCCCCTCCCTCTCTCCCTCCCCTTCCCTCCCTTCTCCTCCTTTATCTTCCTCTACCCCGCCCCCTTCTTTGCCCTGAGCGAAAAAGCCTCCAGGACCCCTACTGATTGCCTGTCTATCGGAGTTATGAATGAAAATAATGTCTCGTTCATACATTCCCTTCATCCAGTGTGTTTGTGTGTGTAAGGGGGGGGGGGGTGAGAAAATGAAAAAGAAATACAAAGACAGAACTAAGATGATAAGGGGAAAAAGAAAGTAACTTTTCTATATCATCTTTTCCCTTTTCTTCGGGTTTTCCTCCCCCCCCCCCTCCCCCTCCCCGTCATAAAAAGATACAAGGTCAGACACAAAGGTCATGTAGTTTGCGGCTTGTACTGCAGAGCTGATAAATTTCTTGCCTCCCCCCCCCCCCCTCCCTCCATTCTTCATCTCTCCCCCTTTCCTCCTCCCTCCTCCCTCCCTCCCCACCCCCCCTTTGAGGCGTGTAACGGTAATGATAGTGCTGGGAATGTGACCTGTTATTAACCGGGTTTGACCTGGGCTGGGAAAGGGGCTGACCGTAAACGAGGTCAATTTCACACATTTTTTTTGAGGAAGAAGAAAAGTAAGAAACCGTAGCTAAAACTGGGGATCATTTGAATTAAATGCTCCAGCTATAAATTTTCCTGCCTTTGCTCTGAAAAAAGGAGGAATTGAAAAAGATGAAAAGAGGGAGAGAGAGAGAGACAGGGAAAGGGAAAGAAATAAGGAATTAAAGATTTTTTTTTTTTTTGTTTTAATGAAACGCATATTAGATTTTAGGAGAAGTAAAATATCGTTTATAAATAGATGTAGGTAAATGCATTTTTTAATTGTTTTGCTTCAAAGGATGAAATAAATAAAATACGAATGTGTGAACGGCATGCGAGAAAAGAAAGGAGGATAAAGAAATACCAAGAAGAAAGAGAAAGAAGGAAAGAAATAGGACAAAATACGCAAAACACAAAAAATACACTAATGTAGAACGAACAAACAGACGAAAGAAGATTGAAATAAAGAAAGAGAGGTTACAAGAAAGAAAAAGATAGAAAGAAAGAAAGAAAACGAATATAAAAAGAAAGAAAGAGAGAAAAAAGTATAAGAAAGAAAGAAAAAGAAAAAAAAAAGAAAAAATTAAAAAAGTAAGAAAGGAAAGTAAGAAAGAAAAAGAATATCAGAAAGAAAGAAAAAAGAAAAATGAAGAAGTAAGAGAAAAAGAAAAAAGAAATGAGAAAAGAAGAAAAAAGTAAGAAATGCACAAAAAATGCAGAACGAACGAAGGATCGAATGAAAGAGGGAAAGAAATAGAGACACAAAGAAACTAAGAAAGAAAAAAAAATAGAAAAAGAAAGGAAGGAAAAGAAAATCAAAGGGATAAACAAAAAGAGAAAAAAAACAATAGATAAGTAAAACAAAATAATATCTAAAAATTAAGAAAAAAAAACAACACAGTAAAACAAATAAATAAAGAAACCAGTCAACTAAACAAAGACAAACCAGCAAAAGACCAGCAAAACAAAGCAGAAAGACAGAGAAATATTTGTAAGTATTCTCCCAATTCCAAATCGCTCCGGACAGTCATTAAACAAGCCTGGCTCCCCGCTGTGACCTGGCTTGACCTGAGATGAGGGGGCGGGGCTACGTGATGAACAGGGTTGAGAAGAGGGAGGAGCTGATGATGGAGAGGGAAGGGGGCAGGGAGAATGGGGAAAGAGGGCGGTGGAGGGAGGGAGGGAAGGAGGGAGAATTGGGAAAGAGGGCGGTGGAGGGAGGGAGGGAAGGAGGGAGGGAGAATTGGGAAAGAGGGGGTGGAGGGAGGGAGGGAAGGAGGGAGGGAGAGGGAAGGAGGCAGAATAGGGAAAGAAGGCCTGGAAGGAGGGAGGGAAGGAGGGATGGAGAATAGGGAAAGAGAGGAGGGGGGAGGGGAGGGGAGGGAGGGAAGAAAGGAAGGGAATAGGGAAAGAGGAGGGGGAGGGAGGGAGGAAGGCTAGAGTAGGAAAAGAGGATAGGTTGGAGGGAGGGGAGAGGACGTTATATGGAGGAAGGGGAGAAGAGAGAATTGAGGGGAGTGGAGGGAGAATGGGGAGAATAAGGAGAAAGGGGGGAGGGGGAAAGAGGAGGAGGAGAAAGAGGGAAGAGAGAGGGAGGTGCTGATGATGTAAAGGGGAGGAGGGAAGGGAGAATAGGGAATGGGGATCGTAACGGGAGGGAGGGAAAAAGGGAGGAAGGGAAGGAGTGATAAAGGGAGAACAGAGAAGGAGGAACTATAAAGAGGGAGGGGAGAACAGGGAAGGAAGGGAGGAGAGGGAGGAGAAAGAAAGATGATAGAGAGAGAGGAAGAGGGGCAGGAGGAGAGAGTAGGAAAAAGAGGGAGAGGAGAGAAAAGCCAAAACAAGAGGGAGAGAAAGATAGGGTGTAAGGAAAAGAAGAGAGATGAGAAAGAAGGAGAAAGTTGAAAGAGTGGGAGATAAAAAGAAGAAAGAAAAAGAGAAGGAGAGAAGAAAGAAAAAGAGGAAAGGATAGGAAAGAGAGAGAGAGAGAGAGAGAGAGAGAGAGAGAGAGAGAGAGAGAGAAAGAAAGGGAGAGAGAGAGAAAGAAAGAGAGAGAGAGAGCAAGAAAGAGAGAGAGATGAGGGAGGGAGGGAGGGAGAGGGAGGGAAGGAAGGAGAAGGGAGTGGGGGGGGGTAGGGGGGGGAGCGATCTCGCAGGTAAGGTCTGGGTGGTAGTGGTATGTCTAGCAAGTCTGATGGTATCTGTTTAATAAGTAGGTTCTGCCGCGGCGCTAACTACCCCCACCCCCCGCCCCCCCACTGCAATAACAAGCGACATACCTGCAAACCCATACTTACTCTCCCTCACCCTGTGCTTACCCCTCAGTGGCCCTCTTGAAGCAGCACCTTCCCCCCTCCCCCCCACCTCCCCCCAGCCCGTGTGTGTGTCTTTCGGGGGAGAGAGAAGGAGGGGTGGGGGAGGGAGAAGGAGGGATGGGGGGGGAGAAGGAGGGATAGGGGGGATATGAGGTATGGGGGGGAGAAGGAGGGATGTGGGGGGAGAAGGAGGGATGGGGAGGGAGAAGGAGGGATGGGGAGGGGGAAGGAGGGATGGGGAGGGAGAAGGAGGGATGGGGAGGGAGAAGGAGGGATGGGGATGAGAAGGAGGGATGGGGGGGAGAAGGAGGGATGGGGGGGGAGAAGGAGGGATGGGGAGGGAGAAGGAGGGATGGGGGGGGAGAAGGAGGGATGGGGATGAGAAGGAAGGATGGGGGGGAGAAGGGGAAAATTTTAGGTGAAGCAAGAAAAAAGGGGAGGGAAGAGGATAAAAAGAAATATGGGGGTAAAAAAAAATAAAATTTTTAAAGAAGAAAAAAGAAGGGAGTTGAAAATGGGGAAAAGAAAGGAAAGAAGAAAGGAAGAGGAAGGGATATTAAAGAAGAGGGAGAAGAAGAAAAAGAAGGAAGAGGAGAAAATGGAAAAGAAGGATTAAAAGAAGTTTGAAAGAAAGAATAAAGGAAGGGAAAATAAAAAAAAAAAGGAAAAAAAAAAAAAGGAAAAGAAAAAAAAAAAAAAAAAGGAAAGGGGAAAAAAATTTAGAAAGAAGGAAATGAGAGAAAAAAAAAAAGAAAAATAGGAAAAAAAAAGAGAAAAGGGGAAAAAAAAAAATAAAAGAAAAAGGAAAATTTATTAGAAGGGGGGGGAAAGAAAGGGAGGGATGGGGAGGGGAGAAGGAGGGAGGGAGGGAGAAGGAGGGATGGGGGAGGGGGAGGAGAAGAAGGAGGATGAGGGGGAGAAGGAGGGATGGGGAGGGAGAGGAGGGATGAGGGGAGAAGGAGGGATGGGGGGGGAGAGGAGAAGGAGGATGGGGGGGGAGAAAGGAGGAGGGAGGGAGAGGAGGGATGGGAGGGAGAAGGGAGGGATGGGGGGGGAGAGAGGAAGGAGGGAGGGGGGAGGAGGAGGGGAGGAGAAGGAGGGATGGGGGAGGGAGAAGGAGGGATGAGGAGGGAGAAGGAGGGAGATGGGGAGGGAGAAGGAGGGATGGGGAGGGAATGAGGGATGGGGGGTAGAAGGAGGGATGGGGAGGGAGAGGAGGGATGTGGGGGGAGGGAAGGAGGGATGGGGAGGGAGAAGGAGGGATGGGAGGAGAAGAGAGGGGGATGGGGAGGGGAAGGAGGGATGGGGAGGGAGAAGGAGGATGGGGATGAGAAGGAGGGATGGGGGGGAAAGGAGGGATGGGGGGGGAGAAGGAGGGATGGGGAGGGAGAAGAGAGGGATGGGGGGGGAGAAGGAGAGGAGGGATGGGGATGAGAAGGAAGGATGGGGGGAGAGAAGGAGGGATGGGGGGGAGAAGGAGGAGGATGGGGAGGGAGAAGGAGGGATGGGAGGGAAAAGGAGGGATGGGGGGGGGGAGAAGGAGGGATGGGGGGAGAGTGGGGAGAAGAAGGTGGGATGGGGGGGGGAGGAGGATGAGGGGGAGAAGGAGGGATGGGAGGGGGAGAAGGAGGGATGGGGGGGGGAGAAGGAGGGATGGGGAGGGAGAAGGAGGGTGGGGAGGGAGAAGGAGGGATGGGGGGGGAGAAGGAAGGATGGGGGGGGAAGGAGGGATGGGGAGGAGAAGGAGGGATGGGGGGGAGAAGGAGGATGAGGGGGAAAATGGAGGGAGGGGGAGGGAGAAGGAGGGAGGGGGGGGAGAATGAGGGATGGGGGGTTAGAAGGAAGGGATGGGGATGGGAGAAGGAGGGATGGGGAGGGAGAAGGGAGGGATGGGGGGGGAGAATGAGGGATGGGGGGTAGAAGGAGGGATGGGGAGGGGAATGAGGATGGGGAGGGAGAAAGGAGGGATTGGGGGGAGAAGGAGGGAGGGGGGGGGAAGGAGGGATAGGGGATGAGAAGGAGGGATGGGGAGG
>NC_061843.1:17776236-17786236 GCF_019202785.1 Penaeus chinensis | reverse complement strand
ATAATAATAATAATGATAATAATAATAGTAATAACAATAATATGGATAATAATAATAATAATAATAATGATAGTAATAATGATAATAATAATAATGATAACATTAATAATAATGATAATATCAAAAATAATGATAATATTGATAATAAAAATAATAATAATAATAATAATAATAATGATAATAATAATAATAATGATAATAATAATAATAATAATAATAATAATAATAATAATAATAATAATAATAATAATGATAATGATAATAATGATAGTAATAATGATAATAATAATAATGATAATAATAATAATGATAATAATAATAATGATAATATTAAAAATAATGATAGTAATAATAATAATAATAATAATAATAATAATAATAAAAATAACAACAATGATAATAACAATAATAATTATATTACTGATAATAAAAGTAATAATAATAATGATAATAATAATAATAATAATAACAACAATAATAATAACAATAATAATTATATTTATGATAATGATAATAATAATGACAATAATAATAATGATAATAATAATAATAATAATGAAAATAATGATAATAATAACAGTAATAATGATAGTAATAATGATAATGATAATAATAATAACAATAATAATAATAATAATAAGAAGAAGAAGAAGATAATAATAATAATAATAATAATAATAATAATAATAGTAATAATAATAATAATAATAATAATAATAATGATAATAATAATAGTAATAATAATAATAATAATAATGATGATGATAATAATAATAATAAATAAAGAAGCTCTCGACCCAGGGCTTCGAACGCCGTCCCGCCCAACCCGCGGCGGCCCTGTGTCGCATCCTCCCTGGGGAGGCATTTCCTTCTGCCTATTTGTCACCCTCTTCCCTCCTTCCCCACCCTCTTTCCTCCTTTCCCATCCTCTTCCCTCCTTCCCCACCCTCTTCCCTCCTACCCCACCCTCTCCCCTCCTTCCCCTCCTTCTCACCCTCTTCCCTCCTTCCCCACCTCCTTGTTTCCTCTCTTTTTGCTTTTCCCATTTCACTTTTTCTTTCTGTCCCTTCTTTTTATAGTTGGTTTTATATTCTCGGTTCACGTCGTTTTTAATGTGTGTTTATTTTTTTCTTCCTCCTCTTCTTCTTCTTCCTATCATCCTGTGTCCCTCTTTATTCTCTTCCTTTCTTCCTTCTCTTCCTCAACCATCTCCTCCTCCGTCACTATCTCCCCCCCCCCCTCTATTCTTCGTCTCCCTCCCTCTCCTCTTTCCTCTTCCCTCCTTCAGTCCCTCCCTCTTCCTCTTCTCCTCTACACTTTTTATTAGTCTCCTTCTATAGCTTTCCCATCTCATTCTATTTTTTTTTACATCCTTCTTTCCTTCCTCCTTACCTCTCTTTCTCCCCCCCCCTCCCCCCCTCTCCTCTCCTCTCCTTCTCCCTCCCTCACTCTCCTTCTGCCCACTCCCTACATCTCTTCCCCCCCCCCCCTCCCTCTCGTCTCTTTCTCCCCCCTCCCTCTCCTTCTCCCCCCTCCCTACCTCTCTTTCTCCCCCCCTCCCTCTCCTTCTCCCCCCTCTCTCTCTCCTCTCCTCTCCTTCATTACCCTTTCTCTAGGTTTTCTTCTTCCTTCCTAACTTCTTCTTTTCCTTCCCTCCCTATCTCACCCTCCCTCCCTCCCTCTTTAGCATTTCATTTTTCTTTCCCTCTCTTCTCTTCCCCTTTCCATAATCTTATCGCGTCCTCCAGTTACCCTTCTTCCCCCCTCCTCTATCTCTTCTTCCTTCCCTATCCATCTATCTCCTTCAATCCGCTCCGCTTCGTTATCCTTCTCTTCCCCCTCCTCTATTTCCCCCTTTCTTTTCTCCCTCCTCTGTTTTACCTTCCCTCCCTATCCTATCTTTCTCCTTACCCTTCAACTTCTCTATTTTTCTCTTGCCCCTCCCTTATTCGTCTCTTCCTTTCTTCCTCCTCTATTTGTCTCTTCCTTTCCTCCTCCTCTATTTCTCCATCCCTCCTTATCCTCATTTTCTCCTTCCTTTCTCCTTTCTTCCTCCTTCCCTCCACCCTTGTCTCCTTCTCTTCTCTTCTATTTCTCCTTTCCCTTACCCTCTTATTTTTCTCCTCCGCCTACCCCCTTCTTTATCACCCCCATCCCACCCCCATCCCCTTCTCTTCCCCCACCTACTCCCCCTTCCCCTCAATCTCCCCTCCCCCTGTTTCTCTCCTCCCCACCATCTCCCCTTCTCTTCCCCCCACCTACCATCTCCCCTTCTCTTCCCCCCACCTACCATCCCTTCCCCTCCATCTCCCCTCCCCCTCTTTCTCTCCTCCCCACCATCTCCCCTTCTCTTCCCCCACCTACCCCCCCTTCCCCTCCATCTCCCCTCCCCCCATTTCTCCCCTCCCCCCTCCCCCCACCCCCTCCCCGAGGTGTCCACGGCGGCGAGGAGGCGGCGACCCAACATGCATGGTGATGACCTAGGCTGCTGACCCGAGATCACGTGACCTTCCCTCGCCATAACACACGTCCTGGGTGTGGTTGGACTCAATTCATGTTGTTTTTTGCCAAAGGGGAAAATATGGGAAGATGTTGGCTTCTGAATGTGTGTCTCTGGGAAGGGGGGGGAGGAGGGGGAAGGGAAGGGGGAGGGGAGGGAGGGGTAGGGAGGAACGAAGAGAGCATAAATATGTGTGTATTTGTGTTTGTGACGTGTATGTTAGTTTAGCTGTGTGTAAGTGTTTGTGTGTGTGTGTGTGTTGTGTGTGTGTGTGTGTGTGTGTGTGTGTGTGTGTGTGTGTGTGTGTGTGTGTGTGTGTGTGTGTGTGTGTGTGTGTGTGTTTGTGTGTGTGCATGTGTGTGTGTGTGTGTGTGTGTATTTTTGTGTATATATCTTTGTCTGTGTATGGACTTATTCCTGTGTAAGCATGAACTCGTGTATGCATAGACTATGTCAACGTATATGCACCCACACGCACACATCCACAATTTCTGCTTGCATGCAAAAAATATCCACATATCTACCCACCCACCTCAACCTCTTTCCCCCCCGCTTGTGTGTGCCTTCCCCTCCCCTCTATTCATAAAATATTTCTTATTGCATGTGCATACGCTCGCAATCGACCTTGTACACGCAGTCACACACGTGCTTCTGTTTGTGCGTGTTTGTGCGTCTCACCTGAAGCCTCGGTTGTCCTTGAAATATTCGCCGCGCCGCTGGAGTGTGCTGGTGCAGGTGAGCGAGGCTGCGTGAAGCTTTTCCTAAATTCATCGGCTGCGTGTAGAGAAAGGTTTATCTTTTTTCTTTCCTTTTAGATGATGTTTTATTTCGTTTCATTGCTCTTCGTGTTTTTTTTTTCTTCTCTTTTTTTTTTTTTTTTTTTGGGGGGGGGGTATTTTTTCTTTTCATTTAGATAGTTATTTTCGGTTTGCTTTCATATGTCTTCTTTTCTTTTATTTCGTTGAGTATGGAATTCTATATATATTTATATTTATTTATTATTATAATTTTTTTTTTTTTTTTTTTTTTTTTTTTGCTTACGTTTTCTTGTGGATATATAATTTTTTTTCATTTCGTTTCGCCATTTTTCCCGGCATGTTTTATATGTTTTCGTGGAGATCGTTATTATTCTATTTTTGTTGCCTTTTTTTAAAG
The DNA here is from genome assembly GCF_019202785.1 of Penaeus chinensis. Classification (NCBI taxonomy): domain Eukaryota; kingdom Metazoa; phylum Arthropoda; class Malacostraca; order Decapoda; family Penaeidae; genus Penaeus; species Penaeus chinensis. The sequence continues at coordinate 17,782,581 of NC_061843.1, read as the reverse complement.
ACGTTCATGTATCTTATTTCGTTTTCTCCTTCAATATCGTTCTCCAGTTTTATTATATTTGATCATTTATCAATTTATATATATATATATATATATATATATTTTTTATTTTTTTTTTTTTTTTTTTTTTTAACTAATCATTCTATTTCGTTGCCTTTCAGTCTATTTCAGATGTTGTTTTTTTTCTGTTTATCACCGTTCTGACAAAGAAATGAAAAAAAAAAGCAATATAGATAAATAAATGACAGAACTACATATGGCAATACCAGATATAACGCCCGAGATAATGCTAGTAATATAATTCCTCGTAGACAAAAATAATAGAAGCATAAGTAATTCTAAAGAAAGAGAGTAATATCAGCATGGAACGTAATAATAATGGCTGAAGATAGAGATGATGATGTAAAAAATAATAATAGTAATAACGCTACCAATAAATGCAATAGTAATATTAATGCAAATAATAGTTGTAGGTAAAAGTGACAGTTGGTAACAGACACAGCCGTACGAGTTGCAAGGGGGGGGTGGGGGTTAAAAGCAATTGTGGAAGCAGAGGTAACTATAATTGTGAAAATAGAGCTAGCAGAAGTAATAGTATCAGCAATATTAATAGCTTCGGGTGATGTTAAATAGCAATTTATTTAAGTTGGTGGTAAAGGGAGTGATCGGAAATAATTTCAGAGGAAGCAGTTTCATGAGGAGTAATTCAAGGCACACGCCGGTGCGGGGCATGAAGGAGTAGGTTTAGCAGGAGGTAGCAGAGGAGTAGTTCTAGCAGGAGTAGGTTTAGCAGGAGGTAGCAGAGGAGTAGTTCTAGCAGGAGTAGGTTTAGCAGGAGGTAATAGAGTAGATGTTCTAGAAGGAGTAGTTTTAGCAGGAGGTAGCAGAGTAGATGTTCTAGAAGGAGTAGTTTTAGCAGGAGGTAGCAGAGGAGTAGTTCTAGCAGGAGTAGGTTTAGCAGGAGGTAGCAGAGGAGTAGTTCTAGCAGGAGTAGGTTTAGCAGGAGGTAATAGAGTAGATGTTCTAGAAGGAGTAGTTTTAGCAGGAGGTAGCAGAGTAGATGTTCTAGAAGGAGTAGTTTTAGCAGGAGGTAGCAGAGGAGTAGTTCTAGCAGGAGTAGGTTTAGCAGGAGGTAGCAGAGGAGTAGTTCTAGCAGGAGTAGGTTTAGCAGGAGGTAGCAGAGGAGTAGTTCTAGCAGGAGTAGGTTTAGCAGGAGGTAGCAGAGGAGTAGTTCTAGCAGGAGTAGGTTTAGCAGGAGGTAATAGAGTAGATGTTCTAGAAGGAGTAGTTTTAGCAGGAGGTAGCAGAGTAGAAGTTCTAGAAGGAGTAGGTTTAGCAGGAGGTAGCAGAGGAGTAGTTCTAGCAGGAGTAGGTTTAGCAGGAGGTAGCAGAGGAGTAGTTCTAGCAGGAGTAGGTTTAGCAGGAGGTAATAGAGTAGATGTTCTAGAAGGAGTAGTTTTAGCAGGAGGTAGCAGAGTAGATGTTCTAGAAGGAGTAGTTTTAGCAGGAGGTAGCAGAGTAGATGTTCTAGAAGGAGTAGTTTTAGCAGGAGGTAGCAGAGGAGTAGTTCTAGCAGGAGTAGGTTTAGCAGGAGGTAGCAGAGGAGTAGTTCTAGCAGGAGTAGGTTTAGCAGGAGGTAATAGAGTAGATGTTCTAGAAGGAGTAGTTTTAGCAGGAGGTAGCAGAGTAGATGTTCTAGAAGGAGTAGTTTTAGCAGGAGGTAGCAGAGGAGTAGTTCTAGCAGGAGTAGGTTTAGCAGGAGGTAGCAGAGGAGTAGTTCTAGCAGGAGTAGGTTTAGCAGGAGGTAGCAGAGGAGTAGTTCTAGCAGGAGTAGGTTTAGCAGGAGGTAATAGAGTAGATGTTCTAGAAGGAGTAGTTTTAGCAGGAGGTAGCAGAGTAGAAGTTCTAGAAGGAGTAGGTTTAGCAGGAGGTAGCAGAGGAGTAGTTCTAGCAGGAGTAGGTTTAGCAGGAGGTAGCAGAGGAGTAGTTCTAGCAGGAGTAGGTTTAGCAGGAGGTAATAGAGTAGATGTTCTAGAAGGAGTAGTTTTAGCAGGAGGTAGTAGAGTAGATGTTCTAGAAGGAGTAGTTTTAGCAGGAGGTAGCAGAGGAGTAGTTCTAGCAGGAGTAGGTTTAGCAGGAGGTAGCAGAGGAGTAGTTCTAGCAGGAGTAGGTTTAGCAGGAGGTAGCAGAGGAGTAGTTCTAGCAGGAGTAGGTTTAGCAGGAGGTAATAGAGTAGATGTTCTAGAAGGAGTAGTTTTAGCAGGAGGTAGCAGAGTAGAAGTTCTAGAAGGAGTAGGTTTAGCAGGAGGTAGCAGAGGAGTAGTTCTAGCAGGAGTAGGTTTAGCAGGAGGTAGCAGAGGAGTAGTTCTAGCAGGAGTAGGTTTAGCAGGAGGTAATAGAGTAGATGTTCTAGAAGGAGTAGTTTTAGCAGGAGGTAGCAGAGTAGATGTTCTAGAAGGAGTAGTTTTAGCAGGAGGTAGCAGAGGAGTAGTTCTAGCAGGAGTAGGTTTAGCAGGAGGTAGCAGAGGAGTAGTTCTAGCAGGAGTAGGTTTAGCAGGAGGTAGCAGAGGAGTAGTTCTAGCAGGAGTAGGTTTAACAGGAGGTAATAGAGTAGATGTTCTAGAAGGAGTAGTTTTAGCAGGAGGTAGCAGAGTAGAAGTTCTAGAAGGAGTAGGTTTAGCAGGAGGTAGCAGAGGAGTAGTTCTAGCAGGAGTAGGTTTAGCAGGAGGTAGCAGAGGAGTAGTTCTAGCAGGAGTAGGTTTAGCAGGAGGTAGCAGAGGAGTAGTTCTAGCAGGAGTAGGTTTAGCAGGAGGTAATAGAGTAGATGTTCTAGAAGGAGTAGTTTTAGCAGGAGGTAGCAGAGTAGAAGTTCTAGAAGGAGTAGGTTTAGCAGGAGGTAGCAGAGGAGTAGTTCTAGCAGGAGTAGGTTTAGCAGGAGGTAGCAGAGGAGTAGTTCTAGCAGGAGTAGGTTTAGCAGGAGGTAGCAGAGTAGATGTTCTAGAAGGAGTAGTTTTAGCAGGAGGTAGCAGAGTAGATGTTCTAGAAGGAGTAGTTTTAGCAGGAGGTAGCAGAGGAGTAGTTCTAGCAGGAGTAGGTTTAGCAGGAGGTAGCAGAGGAGTAGTTCTAGCAGGAGTAGGTTTAGCAGGAGGTAGCAGAGGAGTAGTTCTAGCAGGAGTAGGTTTAGCAGGAGGTAATAGAGTAGATGTTCTAGAAGGAGTAGTTTTAGCAGGAGGTAGCAGAGTAGAAGTTCTAGAAGGAGTAGGTTTAGCAGGAGGTAGCAGAGGAGTAGTTCTAGCAGGAGTAGGTTTAGCAGGAGGTAGCAGAGGAGTAGTTCTAGCAGGAGTAGGTTTAGCAGGAGGTAATAGAGTAGATGTTCTAGAAGGAGTAGTTTTAGCAGGAGGTAGCAGAGTAGATGTTCTAGAAGGAGTAGTTTTAGCAGGAGGTAGCAGAGGAGTAGTTCTAGCAGGAGTAGGTTTAGCAAGAGGTAGCAGAGTAGATGTTCTAGAAGGAGTAGGTTTAACAGGAGGTAGCAGAGTAGATGTTCTAGAAGGAGTAGTTTTAGCAGGAGGTAGCAGAGGAGTAGTTCTAGAAGGAGTAGGTTTAGCAGGAGGTAGCAGAGGAGTAGTTCTAGCAGGAGTAGGTTTAGCAGGAGGTAATAGAGTAGATGTTCTAGAAGGAGTAGTTTTAGCAGGAGGTAGCAGAGTAGAAGTTCTAGAAGGAGTAGTTTTAGCAGGAGGTAGCAGAGGAGTAGTTCTAGCAGGAGTAGGTTTAGCAGGAGGTAATAGAGTAGATGTTCTAGAAGGAGTAGTTTTAGCAGGAGGTAGCAGAGTAGATGTTCTAGAAGGAGTAGTTTTAGCAGGAGGTAGCAGAGGAGTAGTTCTAGCAGGAGTAGGTTTAGCAGGAGGTAGCAGAGGAGTAGATGTTCTAGAAGGAGTAGTTTTAGCAGGAGGTAGCAGAGGAGTAGTTCTAGCAGGAGTAGGTTTAGCAGGAGGTAGCAGAGTAGAAGTTCTAGAAGGAGTAGGTTTAACAGGAGGTAGCAGAGTAGATGTTCTAGAAGGAGTAGTTTTAATAGGAGGTAGCAGAGTAGATGTTCTAGAAGGAGTAGTTTTAGCAGGAGGTAGCAGAGGAGTAGATGTTCTAGAAGGAGTAGTTTTAGCAGGAGGTAGCAGAGGAGTAGTTCTAGCAGGAGTAGGTTTAGCAGGAGGTAGCAGAGTAGAAGTTCTAGAAGGAGTAGGTTTAACAGGAGGTAGCAGAGTAGATGTTCTAGCAGGAGTAGTTTTAATAGGAGGTAGCAGAGTAGATGTTCTAGAAGGAGTAGTTTTAGCAGGAGGTAGCAGAGTAGATGTTCTAGAAGGAGTAGTTATAGCAGGGGGTAGCAGAGTAGATGTTCTAGAAGGAGTAGTTTTAGCAGGAGGTAGCAGAGTAGATGTTCTAGAAGGAGTAGTTTTAGCAGGAGGTAGCAGAGGAGTAGTTCTAGCAGGAGTAGGTTTAGCAGGAGGTAGCAGAGGAGTAGTTATAGCAGGAGTAGGTTTAGCAGGAGGTAGCAGAGTAGATGTTCTAGAAGGAGTAGTTTTAGCAGGAGGTAGCAGAGGAGTAGTTCTAGCAGGAGTAGGTTTAGCAGGAGGTAATAGAGTAGATGTTCTAGAAGGAGTAGTTTTAGCAGGAGGTAGCAGAGTAGATGTTCTAGAAGGAGTGGTTTTAGCAGAAGGTAGCAGAGTAGATGTTCTAGAAGGAGTAGTTTTAGCAGGAGATAGCAGAGTAGATGTTCTAGAAGGAGTAGTTTTAGCAGGAGGTAGCAGAGTAGATGTTCTAGAAGGAGTAGTTTTGACAAAGGTCGACCTTAGGATGAGTAATCTTTAACATATGTTTTAGCAGAATACATTTCGAAGCAAATCGTACCAAAGGAAGCGACTTCATATAAAGCGGTTTCATAAGATTTTTTTTTTTTTTTTTTTTTTTAAAGAATTTACAACAGATAGATTTAACAGGAACAGTTCTAGAGGAAGGCCTTTCAGCAGAGGGCCTTTCAGCAGGCGCTGTTTTAACAGGCCTAGTTTTAATAGAATTACATACAGCAGATACACTTTCAATAGAGTCTGTTTTGGCCAAAGCAGTCGTTGCAGGAGTTTAAGCACGCGCAACCACTCCCCTCCCCACCCCCACCCCCCAACAACAGAAGCCCTTTCGAAAGACACACCACCATCACCACCAGCAGAAGCAGAAGCAGGCGCACCCTTTCCCCACACAGCAGAAGCGGCAGGCGGCGGGAGTGAGACGTATGCCTGGGATGTGGAGCCGCTTGCTTATTGCCTCCGCCTTCATAATTCAAGACAGTATTAAATTTTCTCGGTCCTCGCGGGCGCTGTGAGGGGAATAATGTAGCCATGGATACGTGGGGAGAGGGGTGAGGGTGGGGAGGGGAGAAGGGGTGAGGGGAGATGGAGGGGAAGGGGGAAAGAGGGGAAGATAAGAGAAGTGGGTGGGGGGAGAGAAGGGTAGATGGGGGAGTGAGTGGGGGAAGAGGAGAGATAGAGGAGGGGAAAGAGGGCAGGTGGGGAGAAGAAAAGGGGAGATGGTGGGAGGGGAAATGGAGGGGGAGGGGGAGTAGGTGGGGAAGGGAGGGTTGGTAGGGGGAAGAGAAGGGGAGATGGTTGGAAGGGGAGATGGAGGGGGAGGGGGAGTAGGTGGGGGAAGAGAAGGAGAGATGGCGGGGCGGGGAGAAGGGGGTGAGGGGAAATGAAGGGGAAGGGGGAAAGATGGAAGATAAGAGGGTGGGGGAAGAGAAGGGTAGATGGGGGAGTGAGTGGGGGAAGAGGAGAGATAGAGGAGGGGAAAGAGGGCAGATGGGGGGAGTGGTTAGGGGAGGGGAGAAAAAAAGGGGATAGATGGAAGGGAGTGATTTGGGGAAGAAGGGGAAAAGGTGAGATTGGGGGGGGGACGAGTGGGGGATAGAGGGGAAATGAGGGAGTGGTTAGGGAGAAGATGGGGGCATGGGTGAGGAAGAAGGAAGATAAGGGAATGATTAGGGAAGGAAGGAAGAAAGGGGAGAGGAGAGATGGGGGATGGGTGGGGGGGGGGAAGAAGAGGAAGGGGGGGAATCGGATGGGGAAGTAGCGGAAAAAAAGTTAATGATGTAGTCATGGAGACAGGAGGGAGGGGGAGGGGGAGACGGGAGATAAGGGGTAAGGTTGAGAAGAGGGGGGGGGGTCAGTGAGTGGGGAAGTGAGCGGAAGAAGACGAAGAGTGGAGATGTGGAAAGGGGCGAAGGGGGGGGGGGTGCTAGGAAAAGAAGGAAATGAAGGAAGTAGTTGATTGATCAGGGGACGGAAGAGGGGAAATGAGAAA
>NC_061843.1:17771236-17773736 GCF_019202785.1 Penaeus chinensis | reverse complement strand
CTTTCTCTTTCTCTTTCTCTTTCTCTCTCTCTCTATCTATCCATCTATCTATCGATCTGTCTATCTATCGATCTGTCTATCTATCTGTTGTCTATCTATCTATATGTCTGTCTGTCTGTCTGTAAACTTATCTATCTAAATATATATCTATCTGTCTGTCTGTAAATCTATATATCTATCTATCTATATATCTATCTCTCTGTCTGTCTGTCTGTTTATACGTCATTTTCTCTCTCTTTCCTATTCTCACCCCCCCCCCTTTGTCCTTCTCTTCCCAAACAAGCGACACAAATACCCAAACACACAGCGTGCATCGGATAAAATCTGCATTGTATTTGACAAACCACGAGAGGGGAGAGTGCCCCCTCCTGTGGACCCCCTTCCCTTCCTCCCCCTCTCTCCCCTCCCCCTTGCCGCTGTTTGAACCGCCAGATGCTAAAATAACGTCAATACCCCCCCTCCCCCTCCCCTTCCCCCCTCCGTCTAAGCACACGCACACAGACGCACACAGAAGAACGGACACAATGAACAGACTCATTATCCAGTGTTCTGTGTGAAAGAGTAATTGACAAAATGGCCATTCTCGAGGGGAACAGATTTCCTTCCCTCATGGATATACCCCCCATGTCGCTCCTCCTCTTCTCCCCCTCCCTCTCCCATCATTTTTCCCCTACTGTTCTCCTCACCCCCCCCCCCCCTCACCCTTATCCTCCCGTGGCGTGACCTGAGACAAACCAGGCGTGACTTTTGACGAGTTGGGTCAATCTCCCCTCTCTCTCCCCCGCACCCCCCGCCGCCGTGCATCACCCTTCCTCCCCTTCCCTCCCACCCCCACAGTGCTACACATGGGGTCATCGGCCTTTAACCTCGTTTGACCCGATATAGAGACCGTGTGACTAACAAAGCACTCACGCACGCGCACACAACGGTTGTTTGCCAATATCCTGTGTGTGTGTGTGTGTGTGTGTGTGTGTGTGTGTGTGTGTGTGTGTGTGTCTGTCTGTCTTTTGTGTGTGCGTGCATGTGTGTGTGTGCACGTGCGTGTATGTGGTTTGAAAGGAGAGGAAGAAAGAAAGAATGAGGATGAGGGAGAGAGGAAGGAAAGTTGGAGAAGAGTGTAGAAAAGAAGGTATGAGGGAAGAAGAGATGGAGGAGAGGAAAGTAGATTCAGAGGGAAGAGAAAATGAAAAGATAGTGGACAAGAGAGAGAAAGGAAAGATGGGGAGAGGGGGGGGTAGGGAACAGAATATAGGGGATAGGGGTAGGTGAGGGGAGCTAGGGAAAGGGAAAGGAGGAAGGGGGGGAAGTTGATTGTGTCTCCCTCGTTTAGGAAGTGTCCGTTGTGTGTCCGGATAAGCGAGCACCGGATGAGCCTGATAATTAATGTAAACTGAGAAGATTGATAGTGATGGGTAAGCGTAAGTGGTTTACCTTAATGGGCCAAAAGGCAATGAATTTACCCAATACATGGATTTGGGGGCCTCTGAGGTATCCGTTTTCTATATTATCTGCCTCGAAACTTATATTAAGAACAGATTTATAGATATAGATCTTATTTATTGTAATTGATAGTAGCAATAATGATAATGAAAAAGCTGATAAAAATGATGATGATGATGACAATGATGATGATGATGACAATGATGATGATGATGATGACAATGAGGATGATGATAACAATGATAATGATGATAATAGTGAAATAGAGAATGATATTAGTAGTAGTAGTCCATAGCGCATTATTAATATTATTGTCAGTATTGTTATTATTATTGTTATTTTTTTTCTTCTTCTTCTTCTTCTTCTTCTTATTATTATTATTATTATTATTATTATTATTATTATTATTATTATTATTATTATTATTATTATTATTATTTTGATTATTATTATTATGACCTATATCATTGTTATTGTTATCATTATCTATATTATTATTATTATTATTATTACCTATATTATCATTATTATTATTACCTATATTATCATTTTTATTACCTATATTATCATTTTTATTATTACCTATATTATTATTATTATTATTATTATTATTATTATTATTATTATTATTACCGATATTACCATCAGCAGCATTAGGAGCAGAAGTAGCGGAAAACAGCCGAAAAATCGACAGCATTCACTTCGAACAAATCCATAAACATTCTTGACCCCCAACAAGCACCGAATCGCAGCTGCTTCATCCCGGCCGCCGAATCCTTAACGCCTTGTTACCAGCCCGGGCTCATCCTCCACGCTGTACGCCCCTTGACAGACAGACGCCAATCAATCGAAGCCCAGAAATAGATCTTTAAACCCATCCTTTCTCCCGGGACCCCCAGTCAGGCGCCGCGCGTGTATGGGTCACCTCCGCCCTCACTGTCTGCCCCTTCTCTCTCCTCCCCCTCCCCTTCGCCCTCCCTCTGCCCCTTTCCTCTCCTCCCTCTCCTTCGCCCTCCCTCTGCCCGTCGTCCACGCCCGTCGCCCACGCCCCTCGACCCTC
>NC_061843.1:17754119-17768636 GCF_019202785.1 Penaeus chinensis | reverse complement strand
CTCCCCAACCCCCACAAACCCCTCTCCCCACCCCCACCCCTATCCCCAACCCCCACAAACCCCTCTCCCCATCCCCACCACTATCCCCTACCCCCACCACTATCCCCTACCCCCACCCCCACCCCCACCCCTCTCCCCACCCCCACCCCCCAAAACCCCTATCACCCCCCCCACCCCCACCCCTCTCCCCACCCCCACCCCCCAAAACCCCTATCACCCCCCCCCCCACCCCCACCCCCTATCCCCTACCCCAACCCCCCCTGGCGACCTATTTCCGCCTTCGTGCGCCCATTCGCGAATTCGCCGGCCTGGACCAACGCCAAAGGTTGTCGAAACGAAGATGACGAAGAAGAAGGGAGTAGTACAAGGCGAATAAAGATGGAAGATAGAAGTGCACGAGAAGAGGAAGAAGTAAAGCGTTTTTCTTTTCCTTTTTATTTTTTTATTTTTTTTTTTTTTTTTCTACTTTTATTCTCACTTGCTCCAGGCACGGTTTCGGTGTTATTCGCATGATAAAATTTTCATGCCGACCTGTTTCTCACGCTCTCTCGTTCGCTCCCTCTCTTGGCCTCTCTCTATATATTTGTCATTCTCTCTCTTCTTTTTCTTCTCTCTATATATATATCTATCATTATCTCTCTCTTCTTTTTCTTCTTCTTCTTTCTCCCTTCTTCTTCGTCTCTCTATATATATATTTATCATTATCTCTCTCATCTTTTTCTTCTTTCTCTCTATATCTCTCTCTCTCTCTCTCTTTCTTTTTATCATTCTCTCTCTCTGTCTCACACACTCTCTCTATTTATCCTTCTCTCTTTCTTCTTCTTTTCTCAGTCTCCCTCTCTCCTCCTCTCTCTCCCTCTTTCTTTCTTTCTCTCTCTCTCTCTCTCTCTCTCTCTCTCTCTCTATCTCTCTCTCTCTCTCTCTCTCTCTCTCTCTCTCTCTCCCTCTCTCTCTCTCTCTCTCTCCCTCCTTCTTTCTCCCCCCCCCCCCCTCTCTCTCTCTCTCTCTCCCTCTTCCTTCCGTCCTTCTCCACCCTCTCTCCCTAAAAAAAAGGAAAAAAAAAAGTTCAGCTAAAGACCGCATTATACTCAGCTCAACCATAGCACGCTGAGGACGAAGCATATATACGATGCTGACCTTAATAGGGGAAACTTGAGAGAATATTGAGCAAAGAGAGTCATAGAGAGACGGTTGATGGTTAATTAAGGAACTCTGGATCTGGCCAAAGAGAATTTCAAAAGTTTTATAGTTAAAGGGCGTGTGGGAAGGGTGTATTGTGTCCGGGTGGTGATGGTGATGATAGTGCTTGTGGTGATGAGCGTTTTAGGATGAGAATGAGGATAAGAAGAGAATGGCAAATAGGGGGGGGGGATGAGGAGGAGATAATTGAGGAAGGAAAGGATTGAAAAGAAGAGAAAGCTCTCTCTCTCTCCTTTTTTTTTTTTTTTCTTTTTTTTAAAGAACCGATCACTGATAACAGAACTATAAAATAATGATAGGACAAAAAAAAAAAAAAAAGAGAGAGAGAATTATTTCTTATAAATCTATATCTATCTATGTGTATATGAAACCAAAAACATATGATTTCGTCAGTAAGAAATAAAAGAATAAATAGATTAAATACATAATTAAAAACATTCCCCTGCATTACAAATAAATCTATAAATATAACACAAAAAATAATACAAATGAATAAATATAGAGAGCTAGGGGCCCTACAGTATAATTATATAAATATAACATTATAACACAAAACAATAAATAAATATATAGATCATTAAAAATAAATGAAATGAAAGCTGAGGCCTTTTACTGTATAAATAGATAAACGAAACATTCTAATAAAGAGTAAAGAATAATAGAAAAAAAATAAAAAATAAAGTAAGAGCTTGGGACCTCTACTCTATATATACACAAATGAAACATTCTAACACAAAACAGTAAAGAATAAAAATAAATAATAATAAGATGAGAGCTTGGGGCCTCTACTCTATAAATACATATATGAAACATTATGAAACATACTAACACAACACAATAGAGAATAAAGAATAAGAAGAAGAAGAGGACGAGAGCTCGGGCCTCTACAGTCACAGCAAGACGCGCGCCGTAACTTCCAGTCGAGCGCAGGACGAGAGCGCATTTCCTCCTACGGTTTATGACAATCGCCTAAAGATCATTATCAAGCTCTAAAATGCGAGAAAAAAAACCTTTTACCCCTTCCCTTCTTCCCCCCATTCCCCCATCGCTCCCCCTCTTACGCTATGAAAGAAGAACGAAAATGCGTCTTCCGGATCTTTAAAAAAATAAAAAAATAAAAAAAAATCTTCGGGACACGCGTGGGAACAAAGATGGCGGCTTTGTTTACATTCAGCTGAAGAGTCTTTCGCGGGCGCCCAAAACTCCGTCTCATTCCTCACTTGTTATCGCGCCGACACCACTTCGCTTCCCGCCATATTTAAAGGCGTTCCTATTGCAACCGCAGCTATCAACAATCTGTGCAACTACTCAGTGTAACCCCGCGAACTGTTGGCTCGTTATTTGCAACGTCTTCACCAGCGCGAGTCAGGAGTCAGAAAGATTTTTAAATTATATATTTCTTTCTTTCCCTGTCTCGCTATTTGTCTGTCTGTCTCAGTCCCTGTCTCTCTACCTCTCTCTCTTTCTCTCATTTCCTTTTACTCTCTCTCTCTCTCTTTCTCCCTCTTCTTCCAAACTCTCCTTTCGTTTCCCTTTTTCATTTTCTCTCCCCCTTCCCTCTTCTCTCTCTGCCAACACCATCACTCTCTCTCTATCCCAACACCACCTCTGTCTTTCTGTCTGTCTGTTTGTTTGTCTGTCTGTCTGTCTGTCTGTCTGTCTGTCTGTCTGTCTGTCTGTCTGTTTGTCTGTCTGTCTGTCTGTCTGTCTGTCTGTCTGTCTGTCTCTCTCTCTCTCTCTCTCTCTCTCTCTCTCTCTCTCTCTCTCTCTCTCTCTCTCTCTCTCTCTCTCTCTCTCCCTCCCTCCTTCTCTCTCTCTGCCAACACCACCACTCGACCCCAAGCATGGAAGTCGACAACCACTGTCTGTATCATAATTATTTGTCACTCGTCGTTGCAAGCACCGGTGAGCACGAACACACGTTGATATAATCTCCATTATTTCTCTATACAAAGAGGACAATGGCAGTTGCGTTTACGTGAAATGTTACAAATTCTCAATTGAACCGCCCGTTTCCTGCGGTTAACACAGGCGCTGTTCTTGTTATGGCGGTCGAGACTGATATTGGCATGCGGTGACGTCACGAAGAGGAAGGGGGGTAGAAGAAGGAGAGAAGGGGAGGGAGGGGGTAGGGGGAGAGGGAGAGGGGGAAAGGAAGGGGAGGGAGGGTGGGAGGGGGAGAGAGAGAGGGGGAGAGGGGGAGAGGGAGAGGGGGAAAGGAAGGGGAGGGAGGGTGGGAGGGGGAGAGAGAGAGGGGGAGAGAAGGGGAGGGAGGGGGGGAGGGGAGAGGGAGGGGAGGGAGGGTGGGAGAGGGAGAGGAAGGATAAGATGGAGGGAATTGGAGAGGAAGGGAGGAAGGGAGAGACAGAAAAAGAGAGAGAGGGAGAGAGATAGAAAAAGAAAGATAGAGAACATGACGAGCGAGAGAGAGAAAGAGAGAGAGAGAGAGAGAGAGATTTAAAAAAAAAAAAGAGAAGAGAAAAAAAAAAAACATTTTTATTCCCCTTTGTGTATTTTCTGCGTCGAAGTTTTCCAGTTTTCAGTTTGAGGCGCCTTAATCTTCGAAAAATTCCCCCCCTCCCCTCCCTCTCCACCACTTTCCCCCCCCCCCCCTCCCCCCCCCCTTCACCACTTCCCCCTCCACCACCTCCCCCTTCACCGCTTCCCCCTCCCCCTCCACCACTCCCCCCTCCCCCCTCCCACGAACCCTTCCAGAAAGTTCTTGATCAGCCTTCGAGACCGATTCTTCGTCTGCTTTGTCAACATCATCTTTATCCACCTTTCGCCATGTCCAATTTCCCGTTTCCTTCCGTCTATTAACTTCTTTGAGGTTTTTTCCGTTTTCTTTCGTTAGAACTTTCTTTCTTATTTTCTTAACTTTCTTTTCGTCTATTTTTTTTTCTTTCTTTTTTATCATGTTCTTTCTATCTTTCTTTTTTTCTCATGTTTCTTCTGTCTATTTTTTATTATTTTTTATCATGTTCTAATTTCTTTTTTCTTTTTCTCTTTCTGTCTTCTTATATTTCTTTCATCTATTCGTTTCCCTTCTTCTCCATTTATTTTTTATTTTCCTCCATCTATCCGATTTTTTCCCCTTCTTTCCTTTCTTCCTATGCGGAATCTTCAAATTATTATTATTTGTTATCTTATTTTTTCCATTAATCCATTTTAATTCTTCTCTCATTCTCTATAATCTATTTTCTTCTATCTCTTTCTTTTCTTAAAGTCTCTTCCACCAATCCTGCTTAATTCTTCTCTCATTCTCTTTAATTTACTTCCATTTACCCAATTTTTTCCCCTTACTTCCGTCTTTCCTTCACGCATTCATTCTCCCAGACTCGGAAATGGCTCTTTACAACCTTATTAATATATATATATATATATATATATATATATATATATATATATATATATATATATATATATATATATATTTTTTTTTTTTTTTTTTTCTATCTCCTTTCCTTAAAGTTTCTTCCATCTATCCTGCTAAAGTCTTTTTTCATTCTCTTCAATTTTCTTCCATCTATCCTATTTTTCCTCCCTCCTTCCCTCCTTCCTTCGCGCACTCGGAACAGGCTCTTAACAACCTTATTATTATTTTTTTCTATCTCCTTCTTTCCTTAAAGTTTCTTCCATCTATCCTTCTTAATTCTTCTCTTATTCTCTTCAATTTTCTTCCATCTATCCTGTTTTTCCCTAACCCCCCACTCCTTCCCTCCTTTCTTCGGAACAGACTCTTAACAACCTTATTTATTTATTTTTTTCTATCTCTTTCTATCCTTAAAGTTTCTTCCACCAATCCTGCTTAATTCTTCTCTCATTCTCTTCAATTTTCTTCCATCTATCCTTTTTTTTCCTCCCTCCTTCCCTCTTTCCTTCACGCATTCATTCTTCCAGACTCGGAACAGGCTCTTTACAACCTTATTAATATATATATGTTTTTCTATCTCCTTTCCTTAAAGTTTCTTCCATCTATCCTTCTTAATTCTTCTCTCATTCTCGTTAATTTTCTTCCACCTATCCTGTTTTTTCCTCCCTCCTTCCCTCCTTCCTCCGCGCATTCATTCTCCCAGACTCGGAACAGGCTCTTTACAACCTTATTATTATTATTATTATTATTTTTTTTTTTTTATCTCTTTCTATCCTTAAAGTTTCTTCCACCAATCCTTCTTAATTCTTCTCTCATTCTCGTTAATTTTCTTCCACCTATCCTGTTTTTTCCTCCCTCCTTCCCTCCTTCCTCCGCGCATTCATTCTCCCAGACTCGGAACTGGCTCTTAACAACCGTAGTTAACTTTATCACAACAATGTCTTACACGCAGCGAGAACCTGTACTTCATACCTCAGAAACCCGTTCAACATGCCACTGAAATTCGGAGCCATAACACAGGGGGGGAAACCTGCTCGGGAACCTGTTTCATATAACACTCTTCCTACAACCTCCCCGTCGCGAGATTGTGCTAATACAACCCGCTATTAAAAGTCTACCTGGCTCGAGATATCCGTGGAGAGGGGAGGAGGGAGGAGGAGGAGGGAGGGGGGAGAGGACACGTCCACGCAAATTCTCAAATCCTGTCCTCTCTTTCTCTAGACTCCTTCCCTCCCATTCCTTCCTCTAATTCCCTCCCCTTTCCTCCTCTTCCATCCCTTCCCCTCTCCTCCTTTCCTCCCCTCCCCTCTTTCCAGCCCTTTCCCTTCCCTCCCCTCCTTCCCTCCTCTCCCCTCCTTCCCTCCTCCCCACCCCCCTGTAAGAAATGATCATTCCCGTAAGCGCTGTTGTAGTTCACCGTCCTGATCTCGCGCCCAAGTCGAGGTTACCTTTAATATTAGGCGTACCAGTCCTTATACCCTATCATACCCATCGCTTAGCATTTCATCTATGGCAAATTAGCTGTTGCAATTGCCATAACACGTTGTTAAGATGCGATATCATCGAGTTCAATTCCTTCCCTCCTCCCTTCTCCTTCCCCTCCCCTCCTCCCCTCCTTCCATCCCTTCCTCCCCTATCTCCCTACCCCCCCTTTCCTCCCTTTTACCTCTCCTCCTATGCGCTTTAACTCTATATTCCTTTTATTTTGGTATTATTTCATATTTCTTATACCTTATATTGGAATTAATACATTTTATCATGTTATATAATATCATATTTTGCGATTATTATATATTATGGAATGCCTTATACTTTGTATTGGAATTATCATATATTATGGAATGCCTTATACTTTGTATTGGAATTATTAGATATTATGGAATGCCTTATACCTTATACTGGAATTATTAGAGATCATGAAATGTCTTATACCTTTTACTAGAATTAAGACATGTTATGGAATGCCTTATACCTTACACTGGATTTAGGACATATTATGAAATGTCTTATGCCTTATATTGGAATTATGATATATAATTATATCAAATTATATTCTTAATATAAACCTTACAGTGTTAATGTCTATTTCGAGAGAAGTGACGTCATTCGTCTTCGCGAGGGTTAAGAATGTGTGTCTTATCTGCTGTGTCTTTATTGCTGTTTCGTTACGTCAGCTTCTGGCCACTCCCACTTGCCTCTTCCCTCCTTCTTCTTCCCATATCTCCTGCTCTCCTTTTTTTCTTCCTATTTATTCTCTCTTTTTTTTCGCTATTTCTCCACCGCTCTCTGTTGGTCGTCTTCCTGCTTGTTTTTGTTTTTCTTTTTTTTGTTCGCTTTTTCCGGGTTTTTTTTCTTATCTGTCTTCTCTTTTTCTCCTTTCTTCTTTTTCTTATATCGTAACTTTTCTTGATTCTATTGTCTTTTGCTTCTTCCCCTTTCTCTCTTGTCCACTCCTATTTCTACCTCTCTTCTTCCCTCTTTCTTCCTTTTTTCTCTTTCTATCCTCTCCTCTTTCTCTTTTCCTCATTCTCCCTTTATTCGCTTTTCTCTTACATTTCCGCTCTATTACTTCTACTTTATCCTTTTTCTACCTCTTCCTACATTTCCTTCTTCCCTCTTCTATCTACTCTTCTCCACCCTTTCTTTCTCTTTTTTCCACATCTTATAACTTGCATTCTTTTCCCCTTTCCATCTCTTTCTCCTCCCTCTCCCTTCTTCCCTCTTCGTTCTTCCATCCACTTCCCCTCCATCTCCAGGCGAACTTTTCTATATATCTTATGTTCAAATTATTTTTTTCCTCTTCTTCTCCCTTTCCTTTCTTTCTCACGTGGGCTTGCATTATTCTCTCTCCCTCTTTTCCTGCTCCCTTTCATTCGTCCCTCTTCGCTCTCCCGTCTACTCTTCTACTCTTTTTCCTATCGTTATTATCCCTCTTTCTATCCTCCTCCATTCCACGTTTCGTCTTCCATCTACTCTTCTCCACCCTTTTCCCCTTCCCTCTTTCTACCTTTCTCTTCATCTCTCTCCTATCCTCTTGTTCCCTCTTCTCTTCTTCTCCCTCTTCCTTCTCTTCTCCTCCCTCTTCTTATCCTTCTATATATCATTCTTCCAAAACCTTCTTCCCCTCTTCTCTCTTCTTATCTTTCTCCACCTACTCCCTCTTCCTATCCCCCTCCTTCTCCCTCTTCCATCTACTCTTCTCCACCCTTCCCTCTTCCTCTCGCTATCCTTCTCTCCCTCCTCCTTCCTATCCTCCTCCTCCTCCCTCCCTCTTCCTCTCCATCTCCTCCTCCCTCCCTCTTTCTACCCTCCTCCTCCCCTCCTCCCTCTTCCTATCCATCTCCTCCCTCTCTCTTCCTACCCTTTCTCTCCCTCCCTCCTTCCTACCCTTCTCCTCCTCCTCCTCCCTCCTCCCTATCCCTTTCCTCCCTTTCTCTTCCTATCCTTCCCCTCCCTCCCTCCTTTCTATCCTTAACTCCTCCTCCTCCCTCTTCTTACCCTCCTCCTCCTCCTCCTCCTCCCTCTTCCTGTCCTCCTCCTCCCTCCCTCCTTCCTATCCACCTCCTCCTCCTCCCTCTCTCTTCCTACTCTTTCTCTCCCTCCCTCCTTCCTATCCACCTCCTCCTCCTCCCTCTCTCTTCCTACTCTTTCTCTCCCTCCCTCCTTCCTCTCCACCTCCTCCTCCTCCCTCTCTCTTCCTACCCTTTCTCTCCCTCCCTCCTTCCTACCCTTCTCCTCCTCCTCCTCCCTCCTCCCTATCCATTTCCTCCCTTTCTCTTCCTATCCTTCCCCTCCCTCCCTCCTTTCTATCCTTCTCCTCCTCCTCCTCCCTCTTCCTACCCTCCTCCTCCTCCTCCTCCTCCCTCTTCCTATCCTTCCCCTCCCTCCCTCCTTCCTATCCACCTCCTCCTACTCCCTCCTTCCTATCATCCTCATCCTCCTCCTCCTCCTCCCTCTCCCTTCCCTCCTTCTCCTCCTTCCTCTCCTCCTCCCTCTGCCTCTCCATCTCCTCCTTCCTCTCCCCAAGGGTAGACCAACCTCCCTTTCTATATCCTATTTCAGCCTCCCTTCCTCTCAGAGCCTCGTGTCCCAGAGCCGTGGCGCTGGAGCTGAACTTATCGTGAAATTTATTCCGTTGTTTGGGGCTGACCTAAGATGACCTCCTGGAAAGATGACTTTATAGACGAGACCTTTTCTTTCTTTTTTTCTTTTTTTTCTTTTTTTAATATATGCTCCTCCGATTCAGATGTCTGGAGTAATCTGGTAGAGAATAATTTATTTTGTATAAGTATTTTTTTTTGTTGTTGTGGAGGAAGATCTAGTCTGAATTATTCTGTGGTAGAATTGTCCAGTTTAATTAAATAATTTGTTCTAGAATAACTGTTCGAGGGTAATCTGTTCTAGAATATTCTGTTTTAGAATAATCATCTCTAAATTAATATGTCTAAATCACTCTTAATACTAATAATTTTGACCCACTCTAACCCCAAAGCGATGCCAGATAGTCAACCCCCGATTGCCAAGCGAGAATGTAACTCAACCTGATCTTGCTCTCTTTTCCCTCCGTATCATTTCATTAATAAACTTAATATAATTCCCAGTATCTCATTTCATCACAACTTTAGAAATCTTGAGGAAACTTAGCTCGACCCACATACAATAAGCTTGGTTAAACAAGCTTGAAATGCAAGCTTATAAAATCAAGCCTGAATACACGTAAATAAAAACTAGAACAATTATATCCTAAACGTGCAAGCTTAAAGCAACCGAATGGAGTCTTTCTTGGGAAAAAAGCAAGTCAAGTTTGGCTTAGTTTAACCAATATAAAGTGATCCAGCCAACCCTAAGCAAGTCTAGACTAAACAAAGCAAGACAAGTCAAGCTCAGCCAAGCCCGATGAAGCCTGCCTGAACCCAAAACCAAGCTTACCCAAACGTTATCAAGCCCAGTCTCCTTCTCCCCCTCCTCCTGGCCTCCCTTCTGCCTCTCTCCCTATAGGACTCCCCCGCCCTCCTCGCCACCCTCTTCCCCCCTCTGCTCCCACCCCTCCCCTCTCCCCACCCCTCCCTTCTCCCTACCCCTCCCCTCTCCCTACCCCTCCCCTCTGCCCCCACCCCTCCCCTCTCCCTACCTCTCCCCTCTGCCCCTACCCCTCTCTTCTTCCTACCCCTCCCCTCTGCCCCTCTCCTCTAGCATTCCCCTTGCCCTCTATCTCCCCCCCCCCCTCTGCTCCCCCATCCCTCTATACCCCCACCCATCTATCCATACCCCACCCTTGTAACCCCCTTCCCCCTCCAACACTCCCTCAACCCCTATCCCCCCTCTATGTCCCATCCCCTTGGAGTCCCATCCTCCTCTCGATACTCCCTCCCCCCCCCACCTTCCTTTCCATAACCCCCTCTTCCTCCTCTTCACCACCCCCTCTCCCTCCTCTCCATACCCCCATCCCCCTCCACTTCACCCCCACCCCTCTCCCTCCTCTCGATACCCCTCCCTCCTCTCGATACCCCCCTCTCCCTCCACTCGATACCCCCCTCCCCTTCCCTCCTCTTCACCCCCCCCTCTCCCTCCTCTCCATACCCCTCCCTCTCCCTCCACTTCACCCCTCCCCCTCTCTCTCTCTCCTCCATACCCCTCCCTCTCCCTCCACTTCATCCCCACCCCTCTCCCTCGTCTCCATACCCCTCCCTCCTCTCCATACCCCCTCCCTCTCTCTCCTCGATACCCCCCTCCTCCTCCTCTCCAGACCCCCCCCCCCTACCCTCCTCTCGACCCCCCCCTCTCCCTCCACTCCATACCCCCCCCTCCTCCTCTCCATACCCCCCACCCCCACCCCAACCCTCCCCCTCTCTCTCTCCTCGATACCCCCCTCCCCCTCTCTCTCTCCTCGATACCCCCCCTCCTCCTCCTCTCCAGACCCCCCACCCCCCACCCTCGAGCAGGATCCCGAGCGCCTGGTCTCTCGGGCCGTGATAGCATCGCTGGGGGCTAGAAACAGGCCAATAAATAGTGGCACCTGACACTTTATTGCGTAGTAAGTGGCTTCCGATTATGAATGTCTCGCTGGAATCTATTTGTCCGGCACTCGGTTGCAGAAAAAAAAAAATATATATATATATATATATATATATATATATATATATATATATATATGTATATATGTATATGTGTATATATATTCATAGATTTTTTTTATTATTATTATTATTGTTTTTATTTTTTGTAAGTTTTTTTTGTTTGTTTGTTTGTTTGTCTGTTCCGGATTGTGGTCAAGATATTGTGGGAGATTTTCTTTTTTTTTTTGTCTTTGTTTTGTGGATAGAAACACTCTGTGGATTCTTTTTTTTTTTAAGTTTTATTTTCTTTATTTTTTTATTGCTTTATTTATATGGGCGCCTTGGTGTTTATTTCTTTTGGCATTCGGTTGTGTCTGTTCTTTCGTCTTTTTTATCTTATCTTTCTCTCTATATATTTCTCTCTCTATCTCTCTATCTATCTCTATCCCTCCCTTCCCCCTTTCCCCTCTCTCACTCTCGTTACCTCCCCCCCCCCTCATTCCTCGCCTCCCTCCTATCTTTCGTTATCCTCCCTCCTGCCCCTCCTCTCCCTCTTCCCTCCCTCCCTCCCTCCTTCTCCCTCCCTCCCTCTCCCTCCCTCTCTCCCTCCCTTTCCCTCCCTCTCTCTCCATACATTTTTCCCTCCTTCCCTCCCTCTCCATCCCATTTTCCCCTCCTTCCCTCCTTCCCTTCTTCCCTCCCTCCGTCTCCCTCCCTCCCTCCCTGCTTCCCTCCCTCCCTCTCCCTCCCTACCTCCCTCTCCCTCCCATTTTCCCTCCTTCCCTACTTCCCTCCCTCCCTCCCTGCTTCCCTCCCTCCCTCTCCCTCCCTCCCTCTCCATCCCATTTTCCCTCCTTCCCTCCTTCCCTCCCTCCCTCTCTCCCTCCCTCTCCATCCCATTTTCCCTCCCTCCCTCTCCCTCCCTCCGTCTCCCTCCCTCCCTCCTTCCCTCCTTCCCTCCCTCCCTCTCCCTCCCTCCCCTCCTCTCATGCATTTAAAAGGTGCTGCAATTGCATATGGTAATGCATTCGTGTCCAGGTCCTTCCCCCTCATTAGGTTTTCGAAGGAGTGGACAAACGAATCTCAATGTGATTCTGCTTTTTTTGTTCTCTCTTTTTCTCTTTTGTTTAACTTATTCCTTTTTCTTTAGTATTTTTTTTTTTTTTATCTTCTTCTTTAAAAATTATATCTTGATTTTTCTTCTTGATTTTTTTTCATCATCTTGTTTTTTTTTTTTCGTTTTTTTTTTTCTTTTCTTTCAGTACTTATTCCGTAAATGGCCTTTCTTTTTCTTTTTTTTTTTTTGCTTTGTATCACTCGCCTATAAGGACCTGTCATCTTTATAATATTCAACAGTAATGATTTTTTCTTGGCGGGGGGGGGGGGGGGGGCATGAGACAGGAGCACATCAGCTTAACAAAGCAAAGCATTAAAGCGTAATGGAGACCTTTGGCATTATTTACATTTGCTTGATGATCTTCTAAGTCAATAAGAGTTAAGCCAGATTGAAGAGAATCGCGTTTTTTTTCTCTCTCTCTTTGCTTGGTAAAATTTGCTTGGTAAATAAACGTTTTCAATTGCTATTTTGTTATGCTTTTTTTATTGTTCAGTTTGATGTCTCTTCTTGTTTATCTTCTTTTCCTTCATTTCCCTATTATTGCTGGTCTTATATCTCTTCATTATCTTTTTTTTCTTTCTTTCTCTTCCCTTGTTTTCTTCCTCGTCACTTTTTTATCTTTTCTTACACTTTCCCTTCTTTTTTAATCTGTGTTCGCTTCGTCTTCTCTCTTATCTCTGATCTACATTTATTCTGTCTCTCTCTCTCTCTCTCTTTCATTCTCATCTTCTTTGTCTTTATCCCTTTTTACTTCTCTTCCTTTCATTTCTCTCGCTCCTGACCCACCTTTTATCAATCTCTCTCTCCCTCTTATTCTCTTTCTCCTCATCTCTCCCCTCCCTTACCCCTATATTTATCTTCATCTCTTCCCTTACTTCCTCTTTCCTCTCTCTCCTTTCCATTTACCATTTTTAATCCTCGTCTGTCTCTGTGCCTCCTCGTCCCTTCTCTTCCCGTCAATTCTTCATTTCTTTTCTTCCCTTCCTATTCCCTCTCTTGTCTACTCCTTCCTTCCCTTTCCTTCCCTTCTTTCGCCACCCATCTCTCGTCCCTAACACCAATTCTTATTCCTCTCTCTTCCTCTTATTCTTTCCTATCTCTATTCCTCTTATTCTTCCCTATCTATCTTCCTCTTATTCTTTTCTATCTCTCTTCCTGTATTTATCTTCGTCTCTTCCCTTACTTCCCATCTTCGTTCTCCCTTTTAGCACCTCTCTCTCTATTCACCATTTCCCTCCTATGCCCTATTCCTGTCTTTATTTCTTCTTTCTCTTTCCTCTCCTCTCCCTGACGCCATTTTTAATCCCTCTCTCTCAGTTTTTTATTACCCTCTTTCTCTCTCCCCTTTCTTATTCTTGTATTTATCTTCTCTTCTCTTCTCTTCCTTCTCCCCTCTCACCCCTGACCCCACTTTTAGTCTCTCTCCTTCTCATTATCATCCTCTTCCTCTCTCCTCTCCCTTATTCCTGTATTTATCATCGTCTCTTCCCATTCTTCTCCTTCCGTCCTTTCTCTCATCCCTGACCCCACGTTCAATCCCTCTCTCTCCTTCTCATTATTACCCTCCTCCTCTCTCCTCTCTCTTATTCCTGTATTTATTCTCTTCTCTTTCCTTCCTTTTACTCCCCCCCCCCCCCATTCACCGGGACACCAGTTTTAATCCCTCTCTCTCTGTCTCTCATTATTAACATCCTCCTCCTCTATCACCTCCCATATTCCTATCTTTATCCCTCCTTCTCTTCCCTCCCCTCTCTCCTCCCCTCTCACCCTTACCCCACATTTAATCGCTCTCTCTCTCCCTCTCTCATTATCAATCTCCTCCTCCTCTCTTACCTCACCTTCTCTCCCTTCCCCTCTCTCCTCCCCTTTCCTCCTAACCCCACATTTCATCTCTCTCTCTCTCCCTCTCTCCTCAGCTTTCCCCTTCTCCTCTCTCCTCCCCTCTCCTCCTGACCCTACATTTCGTCCCTCTCTCTCTCCCTCTCTCCTTACCTTTCCCCATCCCCTCACCTCTCCTCCTGACTCCACATTTCATCCCTCTCTCTCTCCCTCTCTCCTCACCTTTCCCCTTCCCCTCCCTTCTCCTCCTGACCCCACATTTCATCCCTCTCTCTCTCCCTCTCTCCTCACCTTTCCCCTTCCCCTCTCTCCTCCCCTCTCCTCCTGACCCCGCATTTCATCCCTCTCTCTCTCCCTCTCTCCTCACCTTTCCCCTTCCCCTCCCCTCTCCTCCTGACTCCACATTTCATCCCTCTCTCTCTCCCTCTCTCCTCACCTTTCCCCTTCCCCTCTCTCCTCCCCTCTCCTCCTGACCCCGCATTTCATCCCTCTCTCTCTCCCTCTCTCCTCACCTTTCCCCTTCCCCTCCCCTCTCCTCCTGACTCCACATTTCGTCCCTCTCTCTCTCTCCCTCTCTCCTCACCTTTCCCCTTCCCCTCATCATTAGAAGACAGTGGCGAGTGTTTGCCGTCTGGTCCGCAAGTCAGATCCAATTTCAAAGTATCTATTTATTCAAATGATGAGAAGGATACAGCACTACTCTCTCGCGCCAGTGTAAACAAGGGTCTAATTTGATGGGTTGTGGATCCGCTGAGCCCCTCTTCCCCTCTTCCTCTCTTCCTCTCCCTTGCTTTCTTGTTTATCTTATGTTATCGTCTTCTTTTGGTTCTCCCTTTTGCCTCCTTCGTCTGCGTTTTAACCCGTTATTAGCCTTGCTGTTTCAGGTTCCTTCTTTCCAATTATCTGGTTTCGTTTGTTATTTCTTCTTTTTA